>NC_138773.1:144342006-144537006 GCF_965119305.1 Pelophylax lessonae | reverse complement strand
ATGAGATGGCGCCCGCCTGTGTTCCTGGTATGTTGAGTATAGTACACGTCCCCACCCCCCCCCCCTCCCTGGACGGATTTTGGGGTGGACGCGGGCCCTCTCTGGGATGGTCGGACCCTCACACTCCTGGGTTTTCCTCTGTCCTTTGTGACCCCCCCCCCCCCTCCTTGCCCCCCCCACGTGGGGGACAGTTCTGGGCCTACCTGATGTGCAGGCCGCATGGGGGGCCGGGGGTGCACCGTTCGTGGCGCTCGAACCCTGGTGCAGGGGGGCCTTTGTCAGGCCCTCCAGGGCTGCATGACGTGGTAGGGCTGACTGGGCGTCTCCGTGGGGGGGGGGCGATGGCCATGCAGGGCCTCCATTTTGTTGTAGCCTTTGTCTGCAGTTATGGAGGCGGCCATCTTGGGGGGGGGGGGTTTCGGCCATTTTGCGGTGGATTTTTGCTCGGAAGCCCTGTGGGTGCGTTACATAGTGAGGTTGAAAAAAGACATCAGTCCATCCAGTTCAACCTATGATGTGTGTGTGTGTTTGCTGTTAACCGTACGTTGTATACCCCTGTATGTTGTGGTCTTTAAGGTGCCCATCTAATAGTTTTTTGAAACTATCAATGCTCCCTGCTGGTACGACTGTTTGTGGAAGAGAATTCCACATCCTTACTGCTCTTACAGTGAAGAACCCCCTACGTATTTTAAGGTTAAACCGTCTTTCCTCTAGTTTTAGTGAGTGGCCACGTGTCTTATTGTATTCCCTTTCTCTGAATAGTTTGTTCCTTATGCTAGGGTCGCCAGTACAGTATTTGTACATTGATATCATATCCTCCCTCAATCGTCTCTTCTCCAGAGAGAATAAGTTCAGTGCTTGTAGTTTTTCCTCATAGCTGATGTCCTCCATTCCCCTAATTATTTTTGTTGCCCTTCTCTGGACTCTTTCCAGTTCCAGCACATCCTTCCTGAGGACCGGTGCCCAGAACTGGACAGCATACTCCAGATGTGGCTGGACCAGAGTCTTGTAGAGTGGGAGAATGATCTCTTTATTTCTGGAGTGAATCCCCTTTTTCTCCTTTCACCCTTCCAGGACGGCCTACATATGAGAGATTGTGGCTCCGCCTCACAGGAAACACAACTAATTTGCAGCTGTTAAAAAGGTCCCACCCATCCTTGAGCTTCAGTTCAGTTGTGTTTCCAACCTCACATCGGAACGTTTGTTTTTTTTTTTTTTTTCCTGACCTGAAGGCAAAGGACTGTCTGATAGGTACCCCTGGAAGGCAGCTATGGACGGCCTAATGGCAGGTTCCTCCCTATCTGCATCCTGGAAACAGGAACTTTCAGGTCGCCAACATGCCAGGTAGTCGGTTTACCTTACAGTGAAGGTCCCTCTATACCTGAAGTCCTGTTGTCTCTGCAGGAAAAGTCTCCTCCATTGGCTCCTTTAGGCGGTAAGGATTTCGAATTTCCCGCCAAGGGGCGCGCCTCAAGCCTCGCTGTGGAAACCGGAAGTTCCGGCGGAAGAGGCGGAGCGAGTGATACCCGGAAGAGGCGCAGCGTGGAGGAGACGCCGGGTCCATATGAATTCATGGCAGAGTCTCCGGCTACGAAAGGGCTGAAATTGCCCCAAAAAGACACGGATGTCCGCACTTCCCACAGAGGAAAAGGCGGCAGCGCAGGTGGCGACAGGACCGGGTAAGTGACTACACCGGTGGCGGGCCGACTGCTGTCTATTGGAAGACCGGCATGCCTTGTCATTTCCTGATCTAAGTAGCCGCAGTGGTAGACTAGAGAATGTCTATGGTTTCACATTACAGTAGTGTGTCTCTTTTTTCTTCTTGTGTTTATACACAGGTCTGCCACCGGCACAGGAGGCCCCTGCCAAACCCCCTTCTAACACCAACACTAGCATGTCTAGAAAATGTAGAAATTGTGGGGTTATATTGTCTAAGTCTTACTTAAAGCCCTTATGCCATACTTGTATTAATAAGTTAGCAGGGCAAGAAGCATCAATTCTAATGAAGGATTTTCTCAAATCAATGCAAGAGGAAATGTTAGCTACTTCAGTCATTCAGGACTATAGCAGCTATCCCTCAAAACCCCAACACAGACAGATGAAGTATCCAAGGATAGCTTGTCCTCTCAGGATAGTGGGTGGTTGAGAGGACCCTCATCTCTCTGGTCAGGATCACAAACCATTCCCTCATCACAAGTCAGGGAAAAAGAGGATACAGGGGAAGGCACTAGTTACATGGGAGGTCCATCCAGTTCGGATAAGGACTCAGAAAGTGATAGTGAGGAGGAAAGGGATAAGTTCAAAAGAAACAAAAGCCTCTTTCCGTTGGAATGTATGGAGGGTCTCCTTAAGGTGGTACATGCCACTGAAGGAATCCCTACCCCAGTAAGGGAGTCTTCCAGTAAAGACAAAGTGTACAAAGGCTTGGAAAGAGCCCAGTACAGAACAATTCCCATTCACCAGTCGTAAAAGACATGATACACCAAGAATGGAAATTCCCTATGCATGCCTTATCCAGACCAAATAGCTGGAAAAGAAGGTATCCCTTTGAGGAACAGGAATTGGGAGGTATTTACAAAAAGTCCAAAACTGGACGCTCCTCTGGCTCCGCTATCAAGAGGGACAGATTTGTCCTTTGAAAATGCTGGTCATATTAAGGATCCTATGGATCGCAGGATCGAATCCTTATTGAAAAAGGCTTGGACCTCTAATGCTTATAATAGGACTACAGCCCTAGCTAATACCTGTATGGCCAGAAATGCAGACTTCTGGATAAAGGAATTGTCTAAACATGTCCCTGCGATGGAGGGATCACAAGACCTAATAGATTCCTTGTCTGTGATTGAAAAAGCAGTATCCTACTTAGCAGACTTAGCAGTGGAGTCAATAGTAGCATCTGCAAAAACAGCAGCGCTAGTGAATTCTGCTAGAAGGGCAGTTTGGGTCAAAGCATGGGAAGGTGATATAGCTTCCAAAGTAAGACTGCGCATTACCCTTTGAGGGTTCATTTCTGTTCGGTTCAGGACTGGATGATGCCTTGTCAAGATCCGCAGAGAAGGGGAAAAAATTCCCCATTAAGAAAAAGGACAAAATGGGAAGGTATTCCTTTCGGAACTTCCAGGACAAAAATCAAAAAAGGCCTTTCAGGGGACAGGCCAGGAGAGGTGGTCCTGCAAAGGGAAAACAAGGAACCAATTTACTGTTCCTTAAACCAGGACCCAAGTCCAAAGAGGCCAACTGACGCCAGCATCAGGGTAGGGGGCAGGTTGACCCATTTTGCTTCCTAGTGGGAAAACATTTCAGCCAGCCCCTATATTCTCCAGATAATTCGGGAAGGTTACCGACTGGTGTTTGCCTCTCAGCCGGTGTCAGAAATAACAGTGACTTATCCCTCAAAAGTAGAACAAAAGAGAAAGGCACTGATAGAAGGTATTCGGGAACTAGCAGAACAGAGGGTGATTTCACCTGTACCAACAGGTCAGGTATTCCAAGGCTTTTACTCCTACATATTTGTGGTGCCAAAACCCTCAGGGAAATTCCAGCTAGTCATAAACCTCAAAAAACTAAACAAATTTCTGATGTACAAGAAGTTCTCCATGGAGAATATTTATGCGGTCAGAAAAAATCTGTGCCAGAACGTCTTTATGACCACATTGGATTTAAGAGATGCTTACCTACATGTCCCAATTTATCCGGAACATCAAGCATTTCTCAGATTCGCTGTTGTGACGGAAGAAGGAACTGCGCATTGGCAGTTCAGAGCTCTTCCCTTTGGCTTGGCAGCAAGTCCAAGGATCTTTACAAAGATCTTGGCAGAGGTAGTAGGCCATCTTCATCTGCAAGGCCTAAATTTGATCCCGTATCTGAACGATATGTTGATCTTTGCAAGATCAGAAAGACAGGCCATGGCAGACACCCAAAAAGGTGATGTCGGTCCTACAAACAGTAGGATGGCTGCTAAATATGGAAAAATCTTCAATACAGCAAGCACAGGTCCAAGTCTATCTGGGGTACAAGATAGATTCCAGACTCAAGAAACTTTTTCTCCCGGGAGAAAAGGTGGAAAAGGTGGTCTCAGCGGTAAGATATCTGCTCTCATCCTTGGTGTTCCAGGAGACAGATCATGAGAGTTCTAGGGCTAATGACAGCATGTATTCCAGCTGTACAGTGTGCCCAACTGCACTCACGAGACCTCCAATTTTTTCACCTGATCTCTTGGAACAAGAGACAGGAGTCCATAGACGAAAAAATTACTGTCCCCTCAAGTAATATGATCACTAAAATGGTGGACATTTCCCCAAAACCTGAAGGAGGGGCGACTCTGGGGTCAAGAGCTACCCGTAAGGATTACCACGGACACAAGTTCCGAAGGGTGGGGAGCTCACCTAGAAGGAGCTTGGACCCAGGGCACCTGGGATATACAGAGGAGTCAAGCCTCATCCAGTGGGAAAGGCCTTAAGAGCCTTCGAGGAGGACATTCTAGGGAAAGAAGTCCAAGTCCATTCAGACAATGCTACAGCAGTAGCTTACTTGAATCATCAAGGGGGGACCAGATCAGGCACCCTGCTAAGATTAGCTCAGGAGACACTGGGCTGGGCAGAAAAGAGTGATTTCCCTTTCAGCCATGTACATAAAAGGGAAGGACAACTGGGAAGCGGAATTCCTCAGTCGTCATTCCATCAAACAGACAGAATGGGAACTGAACCCCAGAATTTTTCAACTACTAGTCCAAAAATTTGGTCAGCCAGAAGTGGACATGTTTGCCACTTGGCAGAACCGAAAAGTAGGACAGTTCTTTTCTCTGACAAGGCGAAGGGGTATGCTGGGCCTGGATGCTCTTGCACAACCTTGGCCCTTCAGGCTAGCCTATGCCTTTCCCCCACAAAATCTGATTTTCGAGAGTTCTGCAGAGACTCAGCGGATGGCCGCAACTACGCCTCATCCTGGTCACACCAGGGTGGCCAAAGAGAACATGGTTCGCAACCTTGGTATCCCTATCAGTGACAGCTCCTTGGAAACTACCAGAGGTTCCGGATCTGTTACTACAAGGGCCTCTGATTCACCCCAGACCGCAGTTTTTTCAGTTAACAGCCTGGGTAGTGAGCGCCAAATCCTGAAGGAGAAAGGTTGTTCAGACAGAGTCATTGATACCCTCCTTTTAAGTAGAAAGCCAGTGACTAGGAAAATTTATTCCAAAATCTGGAAAACATTTTGTACTTGGCAGAGTCAGAAGAAAAATTCCTCTGCCTCAATCCCGATGATCCTGGAATTTTTACAGGATGGGGTAGATAAGGGGGTGGCAGACTTACCAAAACCATATAATATGAGGTCAAACCTAAACACTTTCAATTTGTATGCAATCCGGCAGGCCCTTGCACTACATAGAAAAGGTAAGTCTGCAGACAAAAGTCTGCAGATAATCTGCACGTGTGTATGGGGCATTAGAGTACAGGTAGCGGCACTTTCTGTTTTTTTTTAGACAAAAGTCTGGCCAAAGAGCCTTTAATTAAGAGGTTTCTGTTAGCTCGGGGAAGAGCATCTCCAATTAACAGAACTAATGTTCCAGTTTGGAACTTAACGCTAGTACTAGAGACATTATCTAGTGAAGCCTTTGAACAAAATTAGTTTAAACATTTTGTCAATTAAGTTACTTTTCTGTTGGCAATCACCACAGCCAGAAGAGTGGGAGATTTACAAAGTTTATCCATAAAAGAACCCTTTATGTGAATTCTCCAAGACAGTGATTCTTAGACCAGACCCACTGTACCTACCCAAGGTAGTGTCTTCCTTTCACAGGAATCAAGAAATGGTTCTGCCATCTTTCTGTGAAAAACCTAAATGTGCAAAGGAACAAAAATTTCATTGCTTAGATGTAAGAAGGTGTCTTCTTGCATATTTGGAAAGAACCAAAGGCTTTAGGAGGTCTAGCCAACTGTTGGTTCTACATTCTGGACCAAGAAGGGGATTACAAGCGTCAAAGCCCTCGATCTCTAGGTGGATTAAGCAAGCCATTAGCATGTCATATAAGGTGTCCGGTACCCCCACACCAGCAAATCTAAAGGCACATTCCACAAGGGGCATGGCAACTTCCTGGGCCGAGAGAGCCGGAGCATCCTGGGAGCAGATCCGCCATGCAGCCACCTGGTCCAGCCAAGATACCTTCCTAAAGCACTATCGTGTGGAAGTACTGTCGCAACAAGACCTTGCCTTTTGGCAGAAAGGTTTTACAGGCAGTGGTCCCGCCCTAAGGTAGGCCAGTATGGATTCCTTTTATTATCCTCTCATATGTAGGCCGTCCTGGAAGGGTGAAAGGAGAAAACTTACCGCTAGTGTACTGGTAACGGCCTTTCTCTTAATCCTTCCAGGACGGCCGGCCTACTTCCCGCCCAAAGATGGTGGTGAGTTAAAAATGTGTATATATAGATATGTATATGTGTAACTGTATGTTATTGGATAACTATGTCCCTTGAAGGTTCGGTTGGAAAGGTACTTTTCTATTACTGAAGCTCAAGGATGGGTGGGACCTTTTTAACAGCTGCAAATTAGTTGTGTTTCCTGTGAGGCGCAGCCACAATCTCTCGTATGTAGGCCGTCCTGGAAGGATTAAGAGAGAGGCCGTTACCAGTACACTAACGGTAAGTTTTTATCCATTCCAGTATTCTGTTGGCTTTGCTTGCAGCGGCTTGGCATTGCATGCCACTGCCAAGCCTGTTGTCTACCAGTACCCCCAGGTCCTTTTCCATCCTAGACTCACCCAGAGGTTCCCCCCCAGTGAGTAGCTTTGTTCTGGCACCCAAGCGCATTACTTTGCATTTTTCAACATTAAACCTCATCTGCCATGAAGTTGCCCACCCCATTATTTTGTTCAGGTCCGCTTGTAAGGTTTCCACATCCTGCATAGAAGATATTGGCATGCTTAGTTTAGTATCATCTGCAAATACTGAGATTGTTCTAGATATCCCCTCCTCTAGATCATTTATGAATAAATTAAACCGGATTGGTCCAAGGAAAAACCCTGGGGGACCCCACTTTCCACACCCGCCCAATCTGAGTACGCCCCATTAATCACCACCCTCTGGACTCTCCCCTAGAGCCAGTTCTCTATCCAGGTACTCACCTTATGGTCCATACCTACCTTCCTTAGTTTGAACAGTAAGCGTTTGTGGGGAACGGTGTCAAAGGCCTTTGCAAAGTCCAGATACACCACATCCACAGGCTTTCCTTTATCTAGGTGGCAGCTCACTTCATCGTAGAAGGTTAATATATTGGGTTGGCAAGGACGATTTTTCATGAATCCATGCTGATTACTACTACTACCATTTTCATTACTAAAGTCTTGTATGTGGTCCCTTAACATCCCCTCCAAAATCTTGCAGACTACAGATGTTAGGCTGAAAGGCCTATAGTTACCCGGGATATATCTTGGCCCCTTTTTAAATATTGGTACAACGTTGGCTTTTTTCCAGTCAGCTGGCACCATACCCGTCTGTAAACTATCCTTAAAGATCAAGAATAATGGTCTGGCAATCGCCTGGCTGAGCTTTTTAAGAACCCTCGGGTGCAAGCCATCCGGTCCCGGTGATTTATTTATGTTAAGTTTCTCTAGTTTAGTTCTAAGTCTATCTTCTGTTAGCCATGGCGGTATTTCCTGAGGTGTGTTGTTTAGTTTGGCCTTACAAACTGGGTTAAGCCCCATACACACACGCAGATCGTCGTCATACAAATGTTCGTCTTTTCTCCCCGGGATGTCGGTGTCTGTTGAAAAGTGCAAAGACAGCACAAGGACAGCACAAGAATTTTGTCCGCTGACTTCAGCTGACTGCAGAAGTGATGTCATGTAATGGTTAACTTTCCCTGTGTTTTTTATTTTCTGAGCATGCCCAGTCTTGCAAATCTGCGGTCTGTCGGCTGATTTCTGTACTGACAGGCGAACAATCGTCCGTTCTGGTGTCTGCAGACAAAAATTTTCATGTTTGCAAGAAAGACTCTTGTCCGCGGATTGTGTGCAGACATCTGTCGGAGGCACCATACTAACACGCATACAATCGGCAGATCTTTCGTCCGCCGACGTTTGTATGACGACGATCTGCGTGTGTGTACGGGGCTTTAGTGTAGCCCCCCGATTCTTTTGTGAAGACTGAAGAGAAGAAATTATTTAACCCGCCTTTTCTCTGTCCTCAGTGGCCATATTTCCTTTGTCATCTTTTATGGGGCCAATGTGTTCTGGCTATATGTCTCTCGTGTTCTATTTTAGCCGCCCTGATTTCGTCTTTACATTTCTTATTGCACTCTTTGTAATGCTTGAATGCTGCCAATGACCCCTCAGTCTTGTATTTTTTGAAGGCCTTTCCTTTAGCACTAATATGCATTTTTATGTTGGAGTTTAGCCACCCAGGGTTTAGTTTAGCTCTTTTTTTAAATGTATTTCCCTTTTGGAATGCACTGGCCAATCCCCTTAAGTATGCTCTTGAAGCACTCCCATTTTTCCTCCGTGTTCTTTGTTCCCAGGGTTCTATCCCATTTGATATTTTCTAACAGCGAGCGGAGTTTTGGGAAATTGGCTCTTTTGAAATTCAGTGTCCTTATATTACCCTTGTGTTTCCTATTACTGTAATTAATACTGAATCTTATTGACCTATGTTCACTGTTTCCTAAGTTGCCCCGTGTTTCTATATCCGTGAGCAGGTCTGTATTGTTGGTAATCAGTAGGTCAAGTACCGCATTGTTTCTTGTCGGTGCATTCACCATCTGACCCATGAATATTCCTGCAAAACATTTAGGAACTGCCGAGCCTTGGCTGAGTGTGCGGTTCCTTCTGCCCAGTCTATAGCTGGATATTTAAAGTCCCCCATTATAATGAAATTGCCCATCCTTGCTGCCAATCCTATCTGTAAAATGAGGTCCTCCTCCCTCTGGTTGGGCGGCCTATAGCATACACCCAATATTACTTTCCTCACCGTGCCTTCCCTTTGAAGCTCTACCCATAGGGATTCTGCCTCGTCCATAGCTCCATTATTATCATCCCTCATATTTACCTGTACACTGTTCTTAATATACAGACATACCCCTCCCCCTTTTTTACCTTCTCTATCTCTGCGATAAAGGGAATACCCCTGAATGGTCGCCATCCAGTCATGAGAGCTGTCAAACCAAGTCTCTGTTATCCCCACAAAATCTAAGTCCTCCTCAAACATCAGCAGCTCCAGCTCTCCCATCTTGTTGGCCAGGCTTCTGGCATTGGTATACAAACCTCTTAATTTTGACCGGTTACATATATCCTCATTTGATGTTTTTAGGCTGCTCTCTTGATTTTTTTTTTCCCCATACCCACCCTGGGTTTAGGAGCTCCGAACACCCTACCGCTAATGCCCCCATTTTTGCCCTCTGAATCTTGCTTTCCACTGGCTAATTCTACATCTGTACTCTTCCCCCCCCCCCCGTCACCTAGTTTAAAAGCCCCTCTAACTTTTCGGCCATCTTCTCACCCAGTACGGCTGCACCCTCCCCATTTAGGTGTTATCTGTCCCTACCAAAGAGCCGGTGGCCGACTGAGAATTCGGCCCAGTTCTCCAGGAACCCAGAAACCCTCCTTACTACACCAGCTCCTCAGCCACTTGTTAACTTCCCTAGTCTCCCGCTGCCTCTCTGGTGTGGCTCGAGGTACAGGTAGTATTTCTGAAAATACTACCTTGGAGGTCCTACTCCTCAACTTGGCGCCTAAGTCCCTGAAATCGTTTAGGACTCTCAATCTTCCTCTGCCTATGTCATTGGTACCCACGTGTACCATGACAGCTGGGTCTTCCCCAGCCCCACCCAATAATCTGTCCACCCGATCCGCGATGTGCCGAACCCGAGCGCCCGGTAAACAACAGACTGTTCGGCGCTCACGGTCTTTGTGACACATTGCACTGTCTGTCCTAATAGAGTCCCCTACCACCAGCACCTGTGTTTCCTTTTTCCCTTTCTCCCGGCCTCACTGGAGGAGTTCTTCCCCTGGCAGCTAGGGGCGTCGCTCTGCTCCAGCAATGCTGGTCACTGACTGGTTTCCCCAACATCACATAGCGGGGCGTATATATTGGGGTGCTCCAGCCCAGAATCAGCCTCCTTGCCTTGTCCCCTTCTACCCCTCACTGTCACCCCTCTACTCTGCTCTGATGCCTGCACCTCCATTACTCCGCCCACCTCTGTGCAGGCCCCTGCCTGCGCCTGACAGGTATGTCCTGGCTCTCCTCCGGTATGGACATTCGTCTGTGTTGCCAGCTGCTTCCCCAGATTCAGGACCCAAGCTTCCAGGGAAGCAACGTGCTTACATTTTGCACATTTGTATTCGCCCTAGATCGCATGACCGAGGAACGCATACATATCACAAGATGTACACCGAGTCGCATCTCCACACCCGCAGGGAATTGTACCTACTAATCTAATGGGGATTCAGTGATTTAAGTCTATCCTATGTGGCTATTTCCTGGCTTCCTAACTCTACCTTCTCACCCTCTGGTACTCTGCACAACACTCGCAGTCGCCCAACACTCGCAGTCGCCCAACACTCGCAGTCGCCCAACACTCGCAGTCGCCCAACACTCGCAGTCGCCCAACACTCGCAGTCGCCCAACACTCGCAGTCGCCTAGTTTAAAAGCCCCTCTAACTTTTCGGCCATCTTCTCACCCAGTACGGCTGCACCCTCCCCATTTAGGTGTTATCTGTCCCTACCAAAGAGCCGGTGGCCGACTGAGAATTCGGCCCAGTTCTCCAGGAACCCAGAAACCCTCCTTACTACACCAGCTCCTCAGCCACTTGTTAACTTCCCTAGTCTCCCGCTGCCTCTCTGGTGTGGCTCGAGGTACAGGTAGTATTTCTGAAAATACTACCTTGGAGGTGTAAGAATATTTAATAATAAATATCCTGCGCTCGTACTTAATTATGGCAGAATATTTATACTGCTCTGAATATAGCAGTGTATTTATGGTTAATAAGCAAAGATCTGTGAGAAAGGAGAGTCTTAACCTATTGCCAAAAATCAATGTCGTGAATTCTTTTTAATTGATTAATTTCTTTTTAAAAGCATATACCAATCTTAGTGAGTACAGTCTACAGTGTGGAATATATATAAAAATATTTATTCTCAAGACATGCAAACACGATATATGATCAAACAAGAAGTGACACAAAAAGATAACTCTTCAGAAAAATACTAACTTCAAATAATCAATGCAATGTGATGTTTAGCTCAATAATGAAAGTGAAACTAAAACAAAGTGAAACAAAGTGAAAGTAAAACGAAAGCAAGATTACCATTTCTTCCCAGGTATAGTATAAGCCATAAATTAATGTTCTATATAAACAGACTACAGTGGTCTGCGAATCACACGGCCCAAAGTCATTCCACTGCAGAAGGAATGAGAATAAGCCATGCAAAACGGAAGACTTAAAATTGCAAATAATGCACTAAATCTGATATATATAAAAACAAAAATCCGCTTTTTAGAGAAAAATATACCATGGCTTATACGGCTGGGATTGTAATCTCATTATCCTTAAATATGCAATATAAAACATATAAGGAAGGAATAAACAATTGTTGAATAAAATCAAATAACACAGCAAGGCATAATTACCACACTTAAGATGGCCGCTAGAGTCCTAAGATGGATGCCTTTCTTAAGATGGTGGATTCCCTTCAAGTTTCAGATGAATGATGTGGATCAGGGAGTATGTCTGGATGAGTCTATTGAAAAATGTAATAGCGTGTGTGGTGTAAGTGTGAGGTGTGTTGTCAGTAGTGTAAAGTGATGTGTCCTCTCATCTGGGTTGGTCTTTTATATGGTAAGAACAAAGAGCTATAAAAATTACCATAAGTAAAACCCAGAGGGATGAAACATTATCCCAGTTGGTCGGGATATTCTATACCTAAACTGGTGAGGTCAGAGACACACCTCTTTAAATAATTAACCCCATACTTGGATAATAAAATAAGGATGATTTCTCTATATGTGAGATTAATCATATAACACAACATAAAACTTTGTCCAGACTCACAGTACATACATAAATGTCCACCTGTATCTCCATCATTCACCTTGGCAAGTAATGCCATTCCAATAATTATATTATTTAACACAATATAATATTTTTATATGGGAATATCTAAAATTATCTCAAGACTGCACCTGGTATTTCGCCTCCAGAGGGCAGTATCGTACCGTTCATTAGATTTTGTATTTAACATAATTTGAAACAATTACCCATCCTTCTTATCTCATGACCTCTGACCTGTCGGCTAGTGAAAAGCAATTACTCATTTGACTATGCCATAGGGCTGTCAGACATAGTCTAGGTTTGGGAATATTTACGACACCTTGAGCACTAAACCAGTCCAAAGCAATTCTTATATAAACACTCCTACCACATGCCTTAACATGAAGTAATTTGTTTTTAAGACGCACAAGTCCTTACACATCATAGAAAAGTATACTCATGTATATATATATATATTATATATCTAATATTATATAAGTATCAAGTTCACACTTCTATATTAATAAGAATACAATGTACTATCGTTAATATACATCTTACATATGATGATGTTTTCTATAAAAACTTATATGGTTCATCTTTAAATGTCTGCTAGAATATACTGGGGTATTGTCCATTGTTATATACTTATAGACAGACTGAGATATCCCCCCTTAACATAGCGTCAGACTGACTGAGTCTTATCTGATAAATATGTCAAAAGTGATCTTATTTACGACTACATAGAAATACAAATGTCTGCTGAAATTATAAGACCCTATTGTTGAAATTCTATGCTCTCTTGTAAGCTTGTGAGAGACATTTTGCAAGAATACATATATGAACTTTGTTTCACCCTGAAAACAAGATGGACGCCAGGCAGCACCATTCAGAATCTCTTATGCATAATATGAAATACACATGGCTTTTAAAATCATTTTTCTTTTTACCTATTATTATTTTAATCAACCCCCAATAACCCCGACAGAGGTCCTACTCCTCAACTTGGCGCCTAAGTCCCTGAAATCGTTTAGGACTCTCAATCTTCCTCTGCCTATGTCATTGGTACCCACGTGTACCATGACAGCTGGGTCTACCCCAGCCACACCCAATAATCTGTCCACCCGATCCGCGACGTGCCGAACCCGAGCGCCCGGTAAACAGACTGTTCGGCGCTCACGGTCTTTGTGACAGATTGCACTGTCTGTCCTAATAGAGTCCCCTACCACCAGCACCTGTGTTTCCTTTTTCCCTTTCTCCCGGCCTCACTGGAGGAGTTCTTCCCCTGGCAGCTAGGGGCGTCGCTCTGCTCCAGCAATGCTGGTCACTGACTGGTTTCCCCAACATCACATAGCGGGGCGTATATATTGGGGTGCTCCAGCCCAGAATCAGCCTCCTTGCCTTGTCCCCTTCTACCCCTCACTGTCACCCCTCTACTCTGCTCTGATGCCTGCACCTCCATTACTCCGCCCACCTCTGTGCAGGCCCCTGCCTGCGCCTGACAGGTATGTCCTGGCTCTCCTCCGGTATGGACATTCGTCTGTGTTGCCAGCTGCTTCCCTAGATTCAGGACCCAAGCTTCCAGGGAAGCAACGTGCTTACATTTTGCACATTTGTATTCGCCCTAGATCGCATGACCGAGGAACGCATACATATCACAAGATGTACACCGAGTCGCATCTCCACACCCGCAGGGAATTGTACCTACTAATCTAATGGGGATTCAGTGATTTAAGTCTATCCTATGTGGCTATTTCCTGGCTTCCTAACTCTACCTTCTCACCCTCTGGTACTCTGCTACCCTCACTTGACTCGCAGTCGCCCAACACTCGCAGTCGCCCAACACTCGCAGTCGCCCAACACTCGCAGTCGCCCAACACTCGCAGTCGCCCAACACTCGCAGTCGCCCAACACTCGCAGTCGCCCAACACTCGCAGTCGCCCAACACTCGCAGTCGCCCAACACTCGGTCAGTCGCCCAACACTCGGTCAGTCGCCCAACACTCGGTCAGTCGCCCAACACTCGGTCAGTCGCCCAACACTCGGTGATGGGTATTCCAGGCACTACACTACACCCTCAGTCAGTGTTCAATCTCAGTCACCAGTCTTACTTACCTAGTGTGTGTCCCTTTAAGCCTGTCACTTGCAGTTCCTGACGGTGATTCCTCCCTCAGTCGGTCAGTCTTCCTCTCTGCACCTGCCTCCCTCGGTCACTTCCCGGTCAGCCTTTGTTTCTGCTAGTCTCCTCTGCTCCCTCTCTGTCCGGGGGGGGGGGGGGGGTTTACTGTGTGCCTGGAGGCGTGTGTTTTTTTTCAGGGTAGGAGCCCCTCTCTTCAGCCTCGGGACGCTTCTGGCTCAGGTTTCCTATCCTGAGCCACCGCTGACACATGCAGACCTCCTGAAGATTGCTGACTTTCCAGGGACAGTGAGTTGGTGGGGGTTTATTCTCTCTCTCCGTAGCGCGGGCCTGACCTCGGGGGGGGCGCTGTGGGGATGTTCCCTTTTCAAAAAATAAACTCTTCTGTCACTTTTTTTCAAATTTTGCTGGCGGGTCCTATTAGTGTAACATGGACCCCTCAGACCATGTGTCCCCACCTGATCCCCTCACGGAGGTCACATGGCCGGGTCACAAATATCCACTGATGGTGTCCTCCTTTTGAGGCGGTCCCCTTTGCTCAGTTCCACACGAGGGTTCTTCAAAGGGAGATTCTTCTCAAGTGGAAAAAAACACCCGAATTCTCTGGATTCTCGGATTCGGTTAAGCCACAGGACCTGGTCTGGTGGCTTCGGTCCCTGGTCTGGTGGCTTCGGTCCCCGATGCTTCAGTCGGGAAAATCCTTTTCTCCCTATATTCTCGACAGTTGTCACCACAGATGCGAGTCTGTCCCGGTGGGGGGAGGAGTCCTCAATCAGGACTTGGCTCAGGGAGTCTTGTCCCTGGAGGACTCTCGATTGCCGATCAATGTCCTGGAGCTGAGAGTGATCCGACTTTGCCTGATACACTGGACCGACCGTCTGAAGGGTTGTCCTGTGCGCATTTAATCGGACAATGCCTCGGCCGTGGCTTACGTCAATCACCAAGGGGCACCAAGAGTGTCCTTGCGGACATTCTACGTTGGGCGGAGCGCCATGTTCCAGCTCTCTCCGCGGTTCACATTCTGGGGGTGAAAAATTGGCAGGTGGATTACTTCAGCCGCTAGGCCTTGGATGCCGGAGAGTGGTCCATGCATCCGAAGGTGTTTCAGCAGTTGTGCCTTCGCTGGGGCACTCCGAATGTGGATCTGTTGGCGCCCTGGGGCCAGTACCGGCTGATATATTTTCAGAAAATTGGTGCACCATTGATACCTATTTTATATTCAGGGATACCAGCGCCTTTTTTACCATTTTTATCTAGCTTGTATTGCATCTTGCAATAAGGGCAGCAGGTTCTACAATCCAAAAAATCCCCTAAGAACAAGGCGCCTTCACATTATCCATCCATACCGGCTGATATATGCTTTTCCTCCTCTCAAGCTGCTGCCGAAACTTCTTCGCAGGATAGAGGCGGAACAGATTCCGGTCATTCTTGTGGCTCCGGACTGCCTTGTCGTGCCTGGTACGCCGACCTGGTCAGGCTTGTCGCAGACGCCCCGTGGAGACTTCCTCTCAGGGTGGATCTGCTCTCTCAAGGGCCTATCTTCCATCCTGCTTTACAGTCGCTGGCTTTGGCGGCTTGGCTGTTGAAAGCCAGGTGCTGAAGGACAGGTGCCTCAGTGAATCCCACTTTGCTGAAAGCGAGGAAGGCGACTTCCAGTAAGATTTATCATCGTACGTGGAAGTCGTACATTGCGCGGTGTCCCTTGGGATTCACCCTCGCTCCTATTCGGTGGCTCGGATCTTGGCCTTCCTTCAACGGGGAGTTGATCAAAAGTTGGCCTTGAGTACTATCAAGGGTCAGGTCTCAGCCTTGGCTATTTTCTACCAGAGGCCATTGGCTGCCCATTCCCTGGTGCGTAGTTTCCTCCAGGGGGTGCGACACTTGGTGCGACCTCCGCTACCGCCATGGGATCTTAATTTTGGTGCTGTCGGTTCTCCAGAGGCCTCCCTTTGAGAATATTTGGGAGGTCCCCCTGCTTACCTTGTCTCAGAAGGTGGCCTTCTTGGTGGCCATCACTTCTGCGCGCAGGGTGTTGGAACTGGCGGCACTGTCCTGTCATTCTCCCTATCTGGTGGTTCACAGGGACAAGGTGGTACTTCGGCTGTATCTGTCCTTCCTGCCGAAGGTGGTTTCCAGTTTTCACTTAAGGAAGGTAACACTGTCCTTATTTATGTCCTAAGCCAAAACATCCAAAGGAATTTGCTCTGCATAGCCTGGATGTTTTTCGGGCGCTCAAGGTGTATTTGGCATCTATCGAGTCCTTTCGCAAGTCTGACTTGCTCTTTGTGCTCACGGATGGCCCAAAGAAGGGGCTGCCTGTGTCTGCTGCGACTATTTCCAGATGGATCAGACAGTGGTGCAGGCTTATTCCATTAGGGGTCAGGTTCCCCCCCTTCCCTGTCAGGGTGCACTCTACTCGGGTGCTTAGTGCTTCGTGGGCTTTTCGCCATCAGGCGTCTGTGCTTCAGGTGTGCAAGGCGGCGACTTGGTCGTCTGTTCACACCTTTACCAAATTTTATAAGGTGGATGTGATGGCATCTGCGGATGCCTCCTTTGGCCGCAAGGTTTTGCAGGCTGCGGTTTAGGGGGCCAAGAGGGTGTTTTTTTCTTTTTGTTTTCAGGTGGACCTCATCTGGTTGTTCTGAGGTGTCCTGTGTTGCCTGGTTGGCTTTGGGGGACGTTTTTTTCTGTGTTCTGGTTCCCACCCCTCATTTTGGTACTGCTGTGGGACGTCCCTACTGATATAAATCAGAGTTCATTGACAGACCCAGTACCTGCCCCTCTATTTTTTAAATGGGTTGCTGTGTTTTCTCTGACACTGCTTTGATACAAAACTGACATCCTATGCAGGAAGAGAGAGGGTATACCCCCAGGGACTGCCCATAGGCGTAGCCAGAATTTTTTTTTTTTTCTGCCTAGTGTCCTACTCCTGTAGGGGGCAGTATTACCCTACTGATATACATCAGAGGACTGCATCCATCAATGAACCTAAGAGAAAAGGATTTTACGGTACATCAAAAATCCAATTTTTTTTCCAAAAGAAGACCACTGCGCAAATACGGTGTGATAAAAAATATTGCAACGATCTCCATTTTATTCTTTAGGGTCTCTGCTTAAAAAAATATATATGTTTGGGGGTACTAAGTCGTTTTCTAGCAAAAAAAAACAGATTTTAGCTTGTAAACGCCAAGTGTCAAAAATAGTTCATTTTAGTCTGGCACAAGAATTATTGCTCTTGCTCTGGCTTTCGCAATGATACCTCACAAGTGTGGTGGGATTACCATTTACATATGCGTGCAGGACTTGCTTATGTGTTTGCATCTTTATAAAATATATATATATATATATATATATATATATATATATATATATATATATATATATATATATATATATATATATATATATATATATATATATATATATATATATATATAGGTAAGAGAACCTACCAAAAGAGTAGGTGGGGGCTCAAGGTGTCTAAACCGCCATCCAAGAAAATGAATGAAAAGCAAGAAAAAGTAAAAAAGGAAGAAAGTAGAAAAACAAGTAAAGCAAAAGACAGAGAACAGTAAGGGAGAGAAAAAAAAAGGGGGAAAAAAGGAAAGGAAGAAAGATGGAAAAAAGGTGGGAGAAGTAAAGTATGAAGGAGAGGGCTAGTGGGATTTTAAGGGTACCGTAAGCAAAAAAGTAACAGTAATAAAATCAAGTTATTTTTATTTTAACATATTAAACCCAAGTATAAGACACCTACAATACATAGTGAAATGCATGAAGTCCATTACAAAGGTACAAAAAATAGGCAATCAATGTTATACTGTATAACTCATCCGATGTACAAGACCTCGGAGATTAACCCAACATGTTTCGCAGCCTAATGGGGGCTGCTTCTTCAGGGGTCTGTGTCATAATATACAATTAGAAGCCTTTAATGACCTGTATAATGAAATAACAGATAATAAAACAAACAGACATGTGGTTGTACAAGATAAAAACATAACGGTCCGACATGCAAATGTGGCCCCTATATATATACCATGCACACTGCTCCACCACAGGAGGTCACCCGACAGCACACCAAGGAGAGGGAGAGTCTGCAACCCCCACATAACGTCTTACCCACGGATGTGGAGGAGAAATAAGACCAGGACACCCAGAGAGCGTGTGGTTCATGAACCGGAAAAACATCTGTGCAATGCCAGTTAAGTTCAAAAAGTTAGAGGAAAAGTCCCCAGGGTGATATCCAGAAAGTATATAGGTGGGAAACCTAATAATTATTTACCTGAATGGTACTAAACATCCAATATGTTAAATAATATATGAGACCCAATTAAGGGACTACATAGACTGGAACCCAAAGGTCCCTATCTCTAAAAAAGAGGAAGATAAGGAGTTTTTAGAGGCCATATAGTCACAGGAAAAAATGTCATCAGGAAAACAATAGGGGAAGAAAAGGGGGGAAAAACAAGGGGGGGGGGTGGGGAAAAAAGGGGGAGAGGAAAATAGGGGAAAAAGATGCTACCTCAGAGAGATAAAAATAGGAGATGTTTAGAGGCCAGTGGTAGAAAGCAGCTATACGTCTGTATGGTATACGGTACCCTTAAAATCCCACTAGCCCTCTCCTTCATACTTTACTTCTCCCACCTTTTTCCCCTCCTTATTTCCGTCTTTCTTCCTTTCCTCTTCCCCCCCCCCCCCGCTTTTTTGTTTTTCTCTCCCTTACTGTTCGCTTGTTTTTTGCTTTACTTGTTTTTCTTCTTTCTTCCTTTTTTACTTTTTCTTGCTTTTCGTTCATTTTCTTGGATGGCGGTTTAGACACCTTGAGCCCCCACCTACTCTTTTGGTAGGTTCTTTCTCCTACCCAGAATTGATATTCAATCGGGATGTTGGTACCTTGTTACAATTTTGCATATCAAACACTATAATTTCATTTTGATAATTCAGGGTGGATAACACACCCGAGGGCGCCCTTTTTGCTCGGCCTAGTGCCGGCAGTGTTTGTATTATGATATTGTACACTATTTGACCTATTGTCTAACTGCTAATTTTACTGTTTTTTTTCTTTCTGATGTCCCTGTGAAACGGTTGTCTAATTATACCAATCTCCCCTTTTTTTCTCCCTTTTATATTTTGAGTCGTCGCTATCTCTAGTTTGCTGGTGCCTCTGAACTTAGTGCTGCTGGGAGTCATAGATCTTCTGGGTGTTGCTTGGACGGGGTTCATGTCAGGTATCCAATCTACTTGTGGGTCTCGTACCAAAGCTGAGGAAGATCTCCGGGTATATATGAACAAAATGCAGAGTCTCCTTAAGCGAAAATCGCACTTGTACTGGCACATCGAGTACTTCCAAAAATATATAGATGAAAATATCAGTCCTCAAGGTTTGAGAATTCATACCCTTCCTACCCTCAGAGATCCCTCTGAGAGTTTTAACAAGGAGTGGGAAGAAATCCTCAACAACTGCAGCAGAGATCTTATGAAGTCACTCGTGGTCCAGTACAAGTTGGATATGACAGTGTTGGATAAGGAAGTGGAATCAATGAATACCCAATTTGAACATATCTTTGAGATACCATCCTTTTTCTACAAATTGGTTGGAAGTTAAAAACAAATTGGAAATTATGAATAAGGAAATTTTTGTTAAAAAACAAACTAAATTCCAAAAAGATAAGCAAGCCTTCGCTGAAGGCTATGCCTACAGATGGAACAGTAAAACACGAACTTCACGTAATGCTAGAACATACACTAAACATCGCCCAAATCACACTGATGAAGTTTTAGAATCTGACTCTTCACTTTCCAGTTCTATTTCACATACCTCAAAATTTTCTAGACAAGGGCAGATAGCCCCCAATAAACGCACCAAACCACAAAAAAGAGGTCGTGGAAGCACGGGCCCTTCACCTACACAATCTCACAGCAACAGTTAGAAAAAGCCTGACACTAATGCACAACTGAAGACACCCACCCACATGACCAATCTAGCACCAACATTACAAAAAATCCTCAAAGGCTTGACACCAAATATACAATCTGATGATTCAGCTTCCACATCTACAGATGACGTTTTTTTAGGGCTACCCAACCCTCAAACTCTGAGGAATGGAAAACAAGGAAACTTAGAAGCCCAAAACTCACTGAATAATTCTTCCACCCCTTCCAATAATCTCAATATTATTAACTTAACTAATTTTGAATTATCTACTGCTCATAGAGAGGTGCTTGGTCTCGGCCTAGGTTTCTGCCCTTCCAGGCTTTTGGATACATCAGAAACTATCAAAGACCTGCACTTATTTGCTCGTAATTTAACTTTCAAGTACATGTATGATGATGATAGAAAACTAAAAAGGCTGGAGAAACAGCTGGCAGAGCAGACCAAGCGCCTCTCTATGGCAGAAAGTCGAGCACTTAGAGACTTAGTTCTCCTCTATGAAGAGGGCAACACTGAAGTTCTCTCCATGATGGACTCTACCGAAACCCCGGAAACTAATCGATTGACCCTGGTCAATTCTCCCAAGACCAAAATGTTCAATCCCAAGTCTGAGAAATTTCCTGACTTGGCGACCAACCCCAACATTTGGGCGTTCGTCCAAAGGGTATCACAAGAACTCAAAATAACGACATGGCCCTCTATACCTAATAAGAACACCTGAGCAAACAGTGGCTTTAAAACAACTTCAAACCAACAAAGATATTTTGATTAAACCAGCTGACAAGGGTGGTAACATCGTTGTCCTATCCCCTCCTCAATATGAAACCATGTGTCTTGAGGTCTTGGATAATCGGGATTGGTACCACCCTATCTCTCCCGACAATATCCAGGACTTAATTCGGGAATTCAAATTCTTATGTTCAAATGCATTCACTGATGGCCTGATTGACAGGGATACTTACAACTTCCTAAATGTTAAACACCCTAAAACTCCGACCTTTTACACCTTGCCCAAGGTGCACAAAAACCTTGAGCGCCCTCCCGGTAGACCGATTGTTTCTGGAAATCAATTACTCACTGAAAATGCCAGCAAGTACGTGGACTCCTTTTTATTACCACACGTCTTGAGACTCCCGTCTTATATCCGGGATACAACAGACCTGCTGAAGCACTTGGAAGAGATTCATGTCCCTCCGGATGCCCTGCTCGTTGCCATAGATATTGAGGCTTTGTACTCAAGTATCCCGCACGACCAGGGCATCCGGATGGCTGAGTCCTTCCTTAAAGAGCAAGATCATACAACTTGGCCCTTAATGGAGTTTGTCCTCAGACTCCTGAGGTTCATACTTACCAGAAACTACTTCACCTTCCTTGATCAAATATATCTACAAACTCAGAGGGTTGCGATGGGCACTTGCTGCTCACCCTCTTATGCCAACCTATATCTTGGCGCCTGGGAAAGACTGGTCTTTTCAGAAGAAAAAATGGATAGATGGCTGTCATATATATTAATTTGGCACAGATTCATTGACGACCTGCTCATTATTTGGACAGGAACTCAAGAGGATCTGATGCCCTTTCTTGCAGCTATAAATCAGAATGACATGAATTTAAAATTCACATACACTTTTCATAGACATGAAATCCCCTTTTTGGACGTGAAGATCCGTCTTTTGCCAGATGGATCTATTGATACCGATTTATATCGCAAGCCTAGTGCCGGCAATACGATCCTGTGCGCAGCAAGTGCCCATCCCACCCCCCTGATTAACAGCATCCCGTATGCTCAGTATTTAAGACTCCGCAGGAACTGTTCTACAGAGGATAACTTCAAAACACAAGCCAAACAACTGCAGGAACGTCTACTTGTGAGAGGTTACTCCAGAAAACTGCTAAGGAAGGCTTATAATCGAGCCATATCCCGGTCGAGAGTTGAACTCTTGTATAAAACCAAAAGTCAACAGGCTAATCAAAATGTCAGATTCATTACCACCTACTCTGCACATGACCATCTTTTACGCAGGATCCTAAGTAAACACTGGCCCATTCTCACCCAGGATTACACTCTGGCCAAGTATTTGGGTACCAAACCAAACTTGGTATTTAGACGTGCGACATCCTTTAGGGATTGTCTTACCAAGAGTCACTATAAATTAGATAGTGTTCCCCAGCACTCTTCAAAAAAAGGCACATATCCCTGTGGATCCTGTGACAAATGTCCTTGGATTGCAGGCGGACCCAGAGTTCATTTACCTAATGGTAGGTGGTTTAGGCCAAAACACTTTGCTGATTGCAACACGCAAGGTGTTGTTTACCTCATGACCTGTCAATGTGGGGCCTTCTACGTTGGCAAAACCATTCGTAAGTTGAGCCAACGTATTGGGGATCACATCTACCACTCTGATGGTGGAAACTATACAGACCAGTGTCACCAGGCACATTGGTTTACATCATGGTTATAATAACCAAATCGTGAAATTCACGGTAATGGATGTTATTGCCCCAGACCCCCGTGGGGGAAACTGGGACAAGCGCATCCTACAAAAAGAAGCCTACTGGATTGAATCTCTTGATGCCATCAAACCTCCAGGAATAAATGAGGTATTAACCTACAAGCCCTTTTTGGGATAGGGCCCATTTGGGATTGGATCCCGTTCTTGTATGTTTACCGTTGCCATTACTTGAGACAGAACACCCGATCTACATTTGGTAGGATCCTTGCCCTATGCACCTGGGTTCATTGACACATTTGGCAACCTCGAGGTTAGGCCGACTCTGGGAGAAATAATATCTATTTTATCTCACAATCGCATTTTTTTGCGCTTGTGATTTTTTTGATGACCGTTTTCCAGAAGTTATATGCTTTTTCTTCGATGAATTGATTTTTTTCTAGACCAGTATTCAGTTTAGACTTTTTTGGTAATTTCCATGGACATTCTATTTGCCCATTGGATCGTACTTGTAGCATCATATCATATAAGCATGGCGATGTACGTGGAGGGGGTTTCTTTTTCCCTTTCTCACGATAAATCGCTATGCTGTTTTTGTAGTAATACAAATTAATATTGTATTTCTATTGCTGTAACAGGTGTAATTCTTCTATGTTGTTTATTTACTATGTTGTAATTTTTTGTTTTTGTTTTTATGATTATGGTACCACTTGCTTGTGGCTGCATTCCCTGTTCACGATGCACATGTTTGCCCCCCACGGTTATATTCCCGATTTGCCCCCATGGAGGGAGGATGGGTCTTGTGTCCCCCCCTGTCTCCCACGGATGTGTGATCCTCGGATGGAGTTGCGGGACTGTGAGGTTTCTCCACCTCCACTTCCGCTCCCCATGGCTGCATGCGGCTGCGCATTGTGGCTGGGTTCAGTGCAGCACTGCGCGCGCATCCTGTGCAGGATATGACCTGCGCCGAGGCGCACGTCTGACGTGCACTAGGCGTCGGGTTGAGGTAGTATTTAAGCGGGACCACGAGCGGTAGCTGATGCGAGATGGCCATTCCATTTGTCTGAATACATGTTGGTAAGTGTCTGCCGGGACTATGCCCTAAAGCTTTTAGGCTGGGATCCTTTATTTCATGCGACATTCCCATTTTTTCTTTGCTAGATACTAGGTATCTTCCTATCGTGGCATTGCTGCCTGGACACCTTTCTGGAGTCTTTACGGGCTTGCCTGAGAATTGGCTTTCTCATTATGAACTGCCGATTATACCATACAGACGTATAGCTGCTTTCTACCACTGGCCTCTCAATATCTCCTATTTTTATCTCTCTGAGGTAGCCTCTTTTTCCCCTATTTTCCTCTCCCCCTTTTTTCCCCATCCCCCCTCACCCCCCTTCCCCTCCCCCCCCTTGTTTTTTCCCCTCTTTTCCCTTTTCTTCCCCTCCCCGGTTTCCTTCCCATATTGTTTTCCTGATGACATTTTTTCCTGTGACTATATGGCCTCTAAAAACTCCTTATCTTCCTCCTTTTTTTAGAGATAGGGACCTTTGGCTTCCAGTCTATGTAGTCCCTTAATTGGGTCTCATATTATTTAACATATTGGATGTTTAGTACCATTCAGGTAAATAAATAATTTTTATTAGGTTTCCCACCTATATACTTTCTGGATATCACCCTGGGGACTTCTTCGGCTTTCCCTCTAACTTTTTGAACTTAACTTGCATTGCACAGATGTTTTTCCGGTTCATGAACCACACGCTCTCTGGGTGTCCTGGTCTTATTTCTCCTCCACATCCGTGGGTAAGACGTTATGTGGGGGTTGCAGACTCTCCCTCTCCTTGGTGTGCTGTCGGGTGACCTCCTGTGGTGGAGCAGTGTGCATGGTATATATAGGGGCCACATTTGCATGTCGGACCGTTATGTTTTTATCTTGTACAACCACATGTCTGTTTGTTTTATTATCTGTTATTTCATTATACAGGTCATTAAAGGCTTCTAATTGTATATTATGACACAGACCCCTGAAGAAGCAGCCCCCATTAGGCTGCGAAACATGTTGGGTTAATCTCCGAGGTCTTGTACATCGGATGAGTTATATAACATTGATTGCCTATTTTTTGTACCTTTTTTGTAATGGACTTCATGCATTTCACTATGTATTGTATGTGTCTTCTTATATACTTGGGTTTAATATGTTAAAATAAAAATAACTTGATTTTATTACTGTTACTTTTTTGCTTACTGTACCCTTAAAATCCCACTAGCCCTCTCCTTCATACTTTACTTCTCCCACCTTTTTCCTTCCTTTTTTCCGTCTTTCTTCCTTTCCTTTTTTTCCCCCTTTTTTTTTCTCTCCCTTACTGTTCTGTCTTTTGCTTTACTTGTTTTTCTTCTTTCTTCCTTTTTTCCTTTTTTACTTTTTCTTGCTTTTCGTTCATTTTCTTGGATGGCAGTTTAGACACCTTGAGCCCCCACCTACTCTTTTGGTAGGTTCTTTCTCCTACCCAGAATTGATATTCAATCGGGATGTTGGTACCTTGTTACAATTTTGCATATCAAACACTATAATTTCATATACATATATATATTTTTTATCCCCCAAAATATTTTGACCTTTTTTTTAAATTTTTTTTTCTTTTTTTTGTATTAACTTTATTGCTATCACAAGGGATGAACACCATCTCTTGTGACAGCATGGGCCATGACAGGTCCTCTTTCTTGAGAGATCTAGGGTCTATTAGACCCCAGATCTTTTTTTTGGCCTTCAATGCAGCCGATCAGACACAGATTGGTCTGGTCTGATTGACTGCTTCCCTTTCCGCTAACAGCCAGGTAAACAAGGAGCTGAAACCGGAAGTGACAAAATCCTCATCGCTTGCGGTTTCTGGGCTCACAGAGGGAGAGGCACAACATTGATTCCTCTTATCTCTTTGTATTGCTCATGGGCTCTGTTGTCTGATCATGAACTCCCTTCTGCACCCTCTGAACAGGAAATTACCGGCTGCAAATTTTGCTAACCAAGATGCCTACAGGTGCAGGCATCATCCCAGTATAACCACTTTGACCTAAGGACATCCATTGACATCCTACAGTCCTGAAGTGTGCACTGTAATCCCTATTTAGTGTCAGACACTAGATCTCTCACCTAGAAAAAATGGTGTTTGTAAAACATGTTTTGAATTTCTGCAATTTTTTTCTCTACTACTCAGCGGATTAATAACAGTGAAGGTATCTTTTCTTTTTCTGAACACTGAAACCTTTTTCATGGTGTTGCTGTTTTCTGTGTTTCACAGAATGGTAAAGGCATTATAGTCCCTTTATCTGATAACATAGTCCCTTGATCTGTGAGTATTCCCTAATATCCACTTCCAAACTATTTTTGGGGAATGCACAGATGACTATTTTACTAGCTCTGTGCTTTATCATATTTTTTTGCAAACAGTAGGTCAACTTTGTAAAATGTAGTTTATTGCTGGCATTCTAAATTGTGGGCAGCACAGTGGCTAAGTGGTTAGCACTTCTGTTGAGCAGCACTAGGGTCGTCTGTTTAAATCTCAACCATGGCAATACCTGCACGGAGTTTGCATGTTCTCTCTGTGCCTGTGTGGGTTTCCTCCTACATTCCAAAAACCTGCTGGTAGCCTAATTGACTCCTGTCTAAATTTGCCCTAGTATTTGTTTGTAAGAATGTGAGTTAGGGGTTGATGTGAATGCACAATATATAATCTGTTAAAGGCTTGCATAAATTGACAGTGCTAAATAAGTACCTGTAATAAACTCTTGGTGGATGAAAACTTGCAGTGATTTATTTGAAATGTCTGTTTCCATGCAGGAAAATACGTAATGGCGATGGGCATTGTTTTATCCTGTAATCCTGAGCCTGTGTTACGTGCAGTGAAGATAACGGACCTCTCGGACAATCCTGTGCACCAGGGTATGTGGAAGTTTGAAGTGGATGATCTACAGAAGAATATGAGATGTACCTAGCATCTGCAAAAATTAAAAAAAATGAAAAATGAATTGCCACCAAACTGGACTGTGGATATTTAAAAATATAGCTATTCACAGAGAGTCTGTAATCGTAGTATCAGGTTTGCTTTTTCTGCATTCTAAGATGATGGAAAGCAGAGCATTTGTAATTTTTGTCTTCTTTTGCGCTTCGTTATCAAATATATAGTCACACTGCCAGTGTGTAATTATATAGGACGAATTGGATCCTATTTTTAATAAAACTGTGTGTATCCCCCAAATTGCACAATAAACGTTTACCAGTTATTTGGTCAGCCAATCAGGGTAATTTTTCAATTAAGATGTAAAATGTAACCTGGATAGTGGGACTATTTTATAATCGTAACAAGTAGAATGCCTGAATAAACCAATTCTCTCATTTATTGAGGACCACTGGATTCTTAAACAAATAGGTTATACTGCTACCTACAGGAGGACTGGACTCTAGAAAAACTTTAGCCCTAGTGACTAGTAGTTCTCCTACATCCAACCAGTGCATCCAGTTTTTACTAGTGTCCTTAGCAATATGAATGCCTTGGCTGCAGCTGGTAAAATTTGGGGGTTCCGGAGCAGACTCTTTTTAGGCACCAGGGTCATGTTTTGGGATGTTTTACAGACATGAGTGCGATCTTTGGGCATGATCCGACCATTTTTATGTTGCCAATGTCAATGGTGGGATTTGGGGGGGGGGGGGGGGGGGGAGAGTTTAATCTCTGCCTAACATAGGACTCCTATGAGAAAGGAAGTTGGAGCATCTAGGATTCTTTTAAGTACCAGATAATTAAAGGATCCACGTTTATTACAAGAGAGCTTGGAGATACTGTTGCAGGATTGATGGTACCAAATAGTAGAAATCTTTTAGCAGCAGGCATCGACACGACTCATCAATGGCCTGATTACAAAATCTTAAATGAAAAATGTCAGTGCTTCTAAAGCCAGCCATACATAAATCAAAATTCGAACAGTGCAGCAGGGATCTGAATTTTAAGTCGTGTATAGGCAGGGAGGTTGTACAGAAGTCAGTTTATCGTCTACAGCCTGAAGCTCTGATCGGTACACCCCCCCCCCCCCCCCCCCGACCTGTCATCAGAATATGGTAACTAAATGGGGAGAATTCCCCATCCACATAGAATGTTTGGATGAGGGGAAATTGTTTTTTTTTTTTTTTTTCTCCAACCTACTGGTTGAATGAAACAAACTGTATCTATGGGCTGACTAAGTAGCTGTTATGGAGTAATGCAAGGTATACACAGATCGCTAGCTGTACAACAGAGGCTGATCTAACAGCTGGCTTCTGTTGAACAGATGGGAAAACAAGCATTTAATCAGCCATTGCAGCCAATGGATACAAGTGCTGATCAGTGTATTCTGGTGTATCAGACTACAAAGACACAATATGAGAGATCCCTGCATCAACATTGTTTGGCTGAGCAAATAAAAAAATTGAAGGTGTATACCCAGCTTAAGGGAAAAGTAACCTTTTATTGGAGTGGTTAAATTACTAAAACTGGAGATTGGCTACTGTGCACAGCTGCACCAGAATTAGCAATCAGCTTCTAACTTCAGCTTGTTCAAATAAGCTTTGACAAAACAAACTGGAAGATGATTGGTTTCTATGCAGAGCTGCATCAAATTTTGCACTCTCCAGTTTTGGTAAATCAATCACATTTGTGTGAAACCACAATAAAGTCAGTGCAAATAATATCAACTGGGTTATATGGCAAATTTTCAAAGCAGCTTTCCTAATAGAGTCAACCAGAAAATCGGTAGGAGTTGCAGCTGTATGTCTGACATATTCTTCCAGAGGAGCCGCGTTGATAGCAACCACAGCGTACAAATATCCGATTACCAGCTTCAGTTTAAATTCCCTCTCAGATGGTCGAAACCTAAGCAGCACAGTAGTAGTCTATTAAAAAAATGCTTTATATCCTTGACAAAAAACACAGGATCCACAACCCTGTGTGTGCTTTCTCTGGACAGACCGGATCACAGTACTGTTGGGTATTTTACGGTTTCCTAGGCCACTACGTCAGCACTCATTCAGGACTGGAGGGACATGCAGAAACGGCAGAGGCACAGCTTTTTTTTGTGTGCAAAAAGCCAGGAGGCTTGGTTTGGGAGCTGACAATCTAATTGTAAATATGTTAAAAGATTGTAATCAGTGGCAGTACTGGAATCTTACTGTGATAATATAAGTATCCTACCAGTCAGAAGCCACGGACATGTAGACTGCTTTCCAAGTCAGGTCTCCAGCAATAGCAGGCCTTCCGACGGCCATGCGGTCCGCCAGGGTCCGGTACCGCCGACCAGGCTAAATCCCCATGTAGAGAAGGTGTTGTGATGCTCTGCAGTCACGCCGCTATTCGGTACAACCGCCGCCATTGTTTGCTAGATCGCACGAGGCCGCCATTTTGGCGTAGCCTCGTGTCTCCAGCATGGGGGCGGCCATGTTTGAGGTGACCCAAACACCTCGTGGAGCTAGGGGAGGTGCCGGAAGGCGTACGGAGGGGCGGAGCCGCCTCCTTTCTTCCAGGGCAGCCAGCCAAGAG
Organism: Pelophylax lessonae; assembly: GCF_965119305.1. NCBI lineage: Eukaryota > Metazoa > Chordata > Amphibia > Anura > Ranidae > Pelophylax > Pelophylax lessonae. Next base: position 144,507,918 of record NC_138773.1, on the reverse strand, counting down.
ACTTCCTGTCGGTTCGAGACAGTGCTGAGACAAGTGCAGTGGAAAACTCTGAGCATCAAGTGGTGAGCCTGGGGGTCTATCTCTCTCTCTCTCTCGCTCGATAGGGGTCCCTGAGCAGCTAACACTGAGGGGCTTTGTGGCGCTGGGGGTCTAAAAAAAAAAAAAAAGTTTTATTTTTGGATTGAATTTTCCGGGTAGTAACTGGAATTATCATGGACCCTGCCACACCAGCACCCCCACCTGTTTCCCTCGAGGGGACCACGGGACCCGCCGGTGCACAGAGTATAGACGCATTTACATCAGCTTTGGAGTCTTTGGTGGCTCGGGTGGAGACGGCCTGTCAGGGACGGGGGTCAAGAAAGCGACCCCCGCCTACCCCTATATCATCTGACACCTCTGACTCAGATTCAGAGATGGTCACTGCAGCTGCAGGTCCCTCTGCAAGGGCTGTTGTCTCAGGTAAAGTTCCCTCAGACAGTGAGGAGGACTTTCATTCTTCCGCCATAATTCGGGAAGAAGCATTGGTGGACGCACTAGTTTTAGCGGTGCGGGAAACCTTAAGACTTGAGGTTTTACCGGCAGAGGCAACTGAAACAGAGATTCCCTTTGGTACTAACAAGCCCATCAAAACGGTGAAGGTTTTTCCTGTACCCAAGTGTTTTGGTAATAAAATTAAAGAAGAATGGGAGCATTCTAAGCGTACCTTTACTATTTCCAAGCGTATTGCTAGATGCTATCCGTTTGAGGAATCCCTCATCAAGAAATGGACGGTTCCACCGGTGGTGGACCCACCTATTTCCAGGCTGAATAAAGCCACGGTTATTCCAGTGGAGGACACTTCGTCCTTTAAGGATCCTGGTGGATCGAAAGGTGGAAGCGGAGTCCCGCACTATCTTCTCCCTGATAGGGTCAGCATTTAGACCAGTAATTGTTATTGGTCTAGTTTCCCAGACACTAACAAAATGCTGGTCAGCAGACCTAGGTTCCAAAAAGACCTTGACGAATCTCCCCTTTCAGGGGAATCGCCTATTTGGGGCCACCCTAGATGAGATCATTAAGGACGCCACTGGGGGCAAGAGCACTTTCTTGCCACAGGCTGCTAAAGCTAAGGGACCTCGTAACAAGCGAGGACCTTTCTTTACCGCCCATAAAGGGTTCGCACGCCCAGCTGGAACAAGCGGGAAAGGCAAGACTCCTCCAGGAGGGTTCAAGAAGGGCTGGTCGGACAAACAGAGGACCGACTCAGCCAAACCCGAAGCAAAGGATTACACAGCCTGAAGGTGCGCCCCCACCCGGTTTGAGGGTGGGGGGACGTTTTCACCGGTATTCAGGACATTAGATCGAGCATCGACTACTGCTACCGGTGCGATTCTTCCCTTCCAACATTTAAGTACTACAGGGAGCGGTAGTCACCGTTCCCTGAACAGATCTTTTCCTTTACCTTTTCCATCTCGGATGGTCGGGGCCAGATAGCTCTAGGGACGCCTGGTTCAGATCCAGTCAGCGCCAGTGGTCCTAGAAATTCTAGGCTGGCCTCGTCAAGCCGGCCTGGCCGACTTGGACATGCTAGTCGCGGACGTTCCGTGGGAACTTCGTCTCAGGGAGTATCTGCGGTCTCAAGGACCAATCTACCATCGTGCTTTACAGTCGCTGGTTTTAATGGCCTGGCCATTGAGACCCAAGTACTGAAGGACAGAGGGTTGTCAGCTTCAGTCATTCCTACCCTTATTAAAGCAAGGAAAGCAAATTCCAGCAGAGTCTATTATCACACATGGAAGACTTATATCGCGTGGTGCGAATCTTTAGGATTTCCTCCACGTACCTATTCGCTGACTCGAATATTGGCCTTTTTGCAAAAAGGGGTTGAGCAGAAACTAGCCTTGAGCACCATCAAGGGTCAAGTTTCAGCATTAGCAATCTTCTTTCAGAAACCTTTAGCTACCAAGTCCTTGGTGCGGAATTTCATCCAGGGGGTGCGGCACCTGGCTCCACCAGTCCGCGCGCCCTTACCGCCCTGGGATCTTAATTTGGTTTTGTCGGTTCTACAGAAACCTCCCTTTGAAGACATCAGGGAGATTCCCTTGCTTACTTTATCCCAGAAGGTGGCCTTCTTGGTGGCTATCACTTCTGCACGCAGGGTGTCAGAACTGGCTGCTTTATCATGCCAGTCCCCATACTTAGTGATTCATAGGGATAAGGTAGTACTTCATCCTAAGCCATCCTTTCTTCCTAAGGTGGTTTCAGATTTTCATCTGAATGAAGATATTGTACTACCTGTAAAGAGTTTGGTGCCTCAAACCAAAATTGGTGGGACTTTATGGGCTGGTCAAGAAATAGTAAAGTATATAAAAAATATCACAATTTATTACATAGATCATAATACAAAAAAGAAAATTGAGTGCCAATGGGTTATAGACCCATGTGTGTAGTGAAGGATAAGATAGAAGAGGTGACAATGTGAATGGTGAACATAGATATAATTCTCTGTCTGTTCCGGCTCATGTGTGAGACTCTGGAATGTGTTGAGAGAGAGTGTATATCTCTAATTTCCAACGCGTTTCGGCATTCTATATGTTGCCTTTATCAAGGAAAGAGGGTTGGTCACCATATCTGGAAAATATATGGTAAAAATAAGTTGTTTGCATAGTATGTAAATATTTCCAGTCAATGGGGAAAAAGGAGTATATCAACATACTTGTGATATTGTACTACATTCCTTGTGTCCTCAGCCCAATCATCATCGGGAACATGCGTTGCATTCCTTGGATGTGGTTCGGGCAATCAGGGTATACCTGAAGGCGACGGAATCGTTCCGTAAGACGGATTCACTTTTTGTGATCACGGATGGCCCCAGAAGGGGGTTGCCTGCATCTGCCGCGACTATCGCCAAATGGATTAGACAGATGGTGGTACAGGCTTATTCTATTAAGGGTCGGAGTCCTCCGTTCCCTGTTAGGGCGCACTCCACTCGAGCGCTCAGTACTTCCTGGGCCTTCCGCCATCAGGCGTCAGTGGTCCAGGTATGTAAGGCGGCCACCTGGTCATCGGTACATACCTTTACAAAATTTTATAAAATTGATGTGATGGCATCGGCGGATGCCTCATTTGGCCAGGATAGGGTGCATATGTAAAATAAACACAGCAATCTAGTGCTCTCTATAGCAACTGGTTTATTGGGGTAAGGGATACAAAAAAAACTCACATCAACTAGCACTCAGCCAGTGCGGGCATGGACTGCGATGGTGGGTGCTACAGCATGTGCAGGCTCCTCCCCCTGCAGGAGTAAGGACATAGTTCCTTGCTGGGATTTCTGGTCCTGGCAATTTTTTCCTTTCTTAAATGGAATTTCTTCCTATCTTTGTTATTTTGATCCTGTAGAGCGGCGGTCACTAAATGGCGGCCCGCGCGATGCTTCCGCCCAGACCGCGAGCCCGCTACCTAGTTCTTCAGTCCCCTCCCCGCTGCGGCTCCCGGCTCACTCACAGCCGGTGTCCTGTCGGGCCGCGAGTAGGGGGCGTGACGTCACGCGCGCGTCCCGCCCCCTGCTCCTGACTGTGGCTCCCTCACACTTGGGCAGTGAGCTAGGGTGTGACACTATGTGCACGCCCCGCCCCCCCTGATCGTGGCTTTTTCCTCAGCTCCTGGCTGCAGTTCAGGTATGTGGAGCACATTTTAGGGAAGAATAGCTGCACAAGCATTAGTGTGCAGACTGGCATATTTTGCCATATTTTGTTCTGCTCATTAGAGTGCCCCATAAAAAAAAAAAAAATGTGCCCATCAGCTTATTTTATGCTAAGGGACATGCTGATGGGCATATTTTATGTTAAGGGGCACTCTGATGGGCATATTTTGTTACGGGGCACGCTAATGGGCATATTTTATGTTAAGGGGCACGCTAATGGGCATATTTTATGTTAAGAGCAATGCTGATATTTAAATGTTTGTTTTGCCCATCAGTGTGCTCCCTAACATAAAATGTGCCCATCAGCCTGCCCCTTATTTTATGTTAAGGGTCACGCTGATGGGCATATTTTATGTTAGGGGCACTCTGATGGGCATATTTTGTTAAGGGATACGCTAATGGGCATATTTTATGTTAAGAGCAATGCTGATTTAAATGTTTTGTTTTGCCCATCAGAGTGCCCCCTAACATAAAATGTGCCCATCAGCGTGCCCCCTAACATAAAATGTGCCCATCAGCGTGCCCCTTATTTTATGTTAAGGGTCACACTGATGGGAAAATTTTATGCTAAGGGTCACGCTGATGGACACATTTTATGTTAAGGGACACTCAAATGGGCATATTTTATGTTAAGAGCAACGCTGATGGACACGTTTTGTTTTGCCCATCTTTCTGAGTCATAGCTCAGACTTCAGATTCGGACCTCGGCCCAAAGAAAATTTTAGTGACCGGACCTCCTTGAATTTTAATTCATTACCCCTGCTGTAGAGAATCAAAGAATCAACTGCCTGACTTGGCGAAGGACTGGATAATCTAGATTCAGAGGGTCTCCCCAATCTGGCCAGGGAGCGCTCCCAGACCTCAGCTCCACGCTAGGTCAGTCGCGACACAGCCCCCCTGGACAGGGGCTGGCCTGCGAGTTAAACGCTTTGCGAGGGCGCATATGACCTGGCCTCAGCCTAAGTCGCAGCATTCCTCCTGGCCGACAGCACTCACATTTAGATGGAGCGGTGATCTGTCCGGGGTGGTGCCCCATCCGGTTTCTTTGTATAAGTAGCTGTCCTCCCTCTTCCCCTGGAGGGTTTTGGGGTGGACCTGGGTCCCTCCCTGGGACGGCGGGACCCCCTCTTTCCCCTCCTTCCTCCCACCCCCCCAGCCCCTCTAAAATTTTGGTGGTCACCATGGGTCTTCCGCCACCCCCTCTTTCCCTGGTTGAGGTTATGAGCTGGCTTTTGCCCCATGCTCTTAAGTGGAGCTTGTTTGAGTTGCTGCTGACTGGGGTTTTCCTGGCGAGCAACGGGGGATTGAGCAGGGTTCCCCGCCACCCTGGGGGTTGGTGACTAGGGCAGGGATGTCCTCTGGGCTCCCTGCTGCGGTTGTTGAGCTGGGGGAGCAGATGATTTGTTGTCTGCGTCTCACGTGGCCGGGTCTATTTCCTATTATGCAGGCCTATATGGAGGTGCTTGGAGGGCGACCCCCCCCCCTTGTTTTTTTGCGAGGTCCAGTAGATGGTCCATTCGTGGGCCCTTGGTTGGCGCCCCCTTTGCGGGATTGCAGTCGCCGGCTCGCCCCTAATTATGTTTTTTCTTGGTGAGCTTAGTATACAGCACCCCCTGCCCTCCCTTGCCTCATCTGTCTCGTCAGATCCTGAATCTGTTGTGGCCCCTGCAGATGGGAATCACCCTACTGGGTCTGTATTCATGCACCGAGTGCTCAGATAGTGAGGATGTTTGGAAAAAGTATTAGGGTAATTGGCGCTGCCAAATAATGAAAAAAATATATAGAGATGTGTCTCATAAATCTAGGTGCATATAGGTGGTCAATATAAAATATCAATACTGTAAGTAATGGTCCTTACAATATAACCAATGGTCCTGATAATAAGCCACAGTAAGTATTATAGATTTCAATAAATTAATTAACCATTCATCAATTAATAACACTAGTAAATACTTAATAAAATACAATAAATATGCAAACCAATATTAATAAATAAAACAGTGAACAGTGTCTCAAAGCTAAAAGTATAGTGACTCTTGAAATAATTGGTGTAAACACTAGGTGGCAGTGTTGATTCAAAATTAATAGGTGTGGATATCCAAATGAAACAGATAATGAGTGATACAAAGTGCCAAGTGCTGTAATTATATCAAAGGTAAACGACAATATCTAAAAGTAAGTGCAAAAATGGATATCCAAGTGAAATTGAATATATATAAAAAACATCAAAATAACCTAAAAATACATATGATGTGCCAAGTGAAATATAAAAAGTATCAAAGCTTTGGAAAATATAAAAGAAATCCCAAAAATAAATAGGTGAATATCTGGTGGATGAATAAATATGAATATACATAAGAAATTGGATAGTCCGTAATATAAGTGACAAAAAGTCCACAAAAAAATGTATGTTCAATATAGTAGTCCAACAATGCGCAATATGGTGATAAAAAGTGCCAAGGGAAATTGCATGGGTGGAGGGGGTGCTTCCCGGTGTGGGTCAGGATGTGGGTGCTGGGTGAGGGAATTCCGTGCTCCCCTTCCTATGTAGCCCGCACTCACCAGAGAGCGGCACCCCTACAGGGGTAACCAGCGTTGGGTATTTGGGGTATTCCCCGACAAACCGCGGTGAGCCTCTCCTCTCCTCTTGGGACCAGTTGCACTTCCTCCCTCAAATGGTAAGGTTATTAGGATAAGCGATGTATAATAGGGGTGATAGGCAGCGCTCCAGAATAATAAAGGTGATGTCCGGGATTATATGGATAAAAAACACTCATATAGTGAAGTACCGTAATGTGTGTCCATTTATTAAGCAAATAAAATCAAGTACTCACATTTAAAAACAAGATACAGCATCTGTAAGAAAGTAGGGACCGCGAACCCCTCGTGTAGCGGTATTTCCGGACGCTGTGCGCCTCAGCGGCCGGATATGCGTCTCAAGGTGCGGAACTGACGTGCCTACGCTCTACGCGTTTCGTCATCAGACTGACATCATCAGGAGCAGCGTGAGGCTACGTGAGTCCCGCTAGTATAAATCCTAGTAGGTACCCCGGCAACCGGAACAGGCGCCCAATCAGAATATACATACTAGCGCGTCATCAGTTGTTGGGCAGATGTTATTACTGCAAATCCAAAGGGAAGGTGAAGCTCCACCCGAGTGGTTTATTCGGCCAATGGATTTTAATATAGAGCCAAACTCAGCAGTTGCTACGCTGATATTTTAAAGGTGAAATATTTTATTTAGTGGTCACGAATGAAACTAGTTTAGATTAGTGACGAAGGGATATGTCAGGAACGTCCGAATTAATGGTTAGGTAATTTGAGCGTTAAGTAGCCACAAATATAAGAAATTAGAGTAAGAAGAAGATTATAAAATTAATGTATTCAGGAAGGTGGATAGAAAAACACTCATATATATTTTAAAACCATATATATGTTAGATCAAATTAGAAGCCTATAATCTCATTGACAATGTCAAGAAGATGGGTAAAACATATATATAATAAAACCATATATACGGTAAATAAGGGCATATGTATTAAAAATATTTGGCAAATTTAACATCATGGCTTAAAAAGGTGTGTTTATATAATTGTAATATGGTTCCAGTGGGACTATTTCATACTTATGGAACTAATATGTGCATAAGTATAATGAAGAAGATAAAAATAAAGGAAATACTAAAAATATTAAAATGGGAATACCAGGGTAAGTGTGTGTATTTATATTGTGATGCAGCTTTGATTTTATTGGCGGAAATACATATACTAAATATTTAAATATTGTAAAGGAGATACAATCTAGAATAAGAATTATTAAAATCAATATTAAAACGTGTAAAAATATGTAAACAAATATGTTGAAAACATGTTAAATTTAAAGTGATCAAGGAATATTGAAGGGACTATGGATCGTATATATACATCGTGATACAGTATGTATCATGGTGCAATTATATTCCAATTGATGGAATTTAAGAGGCAATTGATTTCCTGTGGACAGGCAACCCACTCGGTGATATATATCTATACAAAACAAATAACAGTCCACATACTTCTATAGATCTATCATAAAGGTATGTGTAAAGGCATATGTACCATTAATAAATATCTCATGTGTTAGTAAATATGTGACATTTGGTATACCATAAGGACCAGACCATAAACAATAAATAAATATTAAATTAATCGATTCAAAGGGTGTATCAAAGTGAAAAATAATCACTCATAGTGTGTTCAAATATTTAGATCGAATAATTGCCCATAACTTATCTAGGTGTATTCATTGGTGAAAGAAGGATAAAGTGAATTAGTGACATACATGTTAGCGAGTGTTACATTAAGAATGAACGTGTGTAGATTCATATACTTGTGTGTAAAAGGAGCCATATATAAAAAATAGGTTTTAGCGTATCATGATATTGGTCCAATGGAAATTTGAGACCAATTTTATCAGTGGTTTAAAAACATTATTAAAAAGAATAAAAATCACTAAAAATCAGAAATAAAACAATTCAAGTCAATATCAAGGTTAAGCCCTCCAGGTTGAAGAGATTCCAGCAAATATATCCACTTAGTTTCATTTTGTGAAATTTTTCTGGTTTTATTTTCACCTCTCCAATGTTCCTTTATACTGTCTATTCCATAGAATATTAGCCCTCTAGGGTTCCGATTATGAACCTCCTTTAAAGTGTCTCGATAAACTGTGTTTGGGAAAACCTTTTTATATTTCCAATATGCTCTCTGATGCGAACCATTAAAGGCCTAGTAGTCCTGCCTATGTATTGAAGTTTGCAAGGACATTCGACAATATAAGTTACATGGGTACTATGGCAAGTGATCAAATTTTTTATTTTAAAAGTTTTCTTGTTTACGTTGGATTTAAATTGTGTAATCTTCTTTTTCTGTGCTGTATTATTTCTGCAGCCTAGGCAGTTACGACAACGAATGAATCCCTTCATATCCGGAAAAAGTTTCACTTCCTTTGGGGGATTAATAACATTATGAACAAGTCAAATTGATCTCAGTGTAGGTGCCCTACGATAAATAAATTTCGGCCTACTTGGTAATATTTTGGAAAAAGTTTTATCTGATTTTAAAATAGGCCAGTACTTTTTAAAAATCTTTTCTATTGACTTATATTGTTTATTAAAACCAGTTATAAAAGCGTATTCGAAATTGTTGTCATTATTTCGAATTTTCGTTCTTAATAATTCATCTCTTGGCATATTTTTGATATTGTCTTTTTTGTTTTTTCTAAAGTCAAATCTATCGTATCCTTTTTCCTCGAATCGTTTGGTTAGTTTTTCTGCTTGTGTTTCGAAGTCCTCAATATTAGTGCAATTTCTTCTGATCCTCATGTATTGTCCTTTAGGTATGTTTTGCTTCCATTTTGGATGGTGGCAGCTGGAGGTCGGGATATACCCATTTTTGTCTGTGGGCTTAAAAAAGGTTCTGGTCTGTATTCCCTCTTCCTTTTTAAAAATCTGTAAATCCAGGAAATCGATTTGTTGCTGGTTATAGTTGGCTGTAAATTTAATGCCATAAGGATTATTATTAAGTTGTTGAATAAAATTGTCTAAAGTGTCTTGTGCTCCTTCCCATACTAAGAATATGTCATCTATGTATCGACGATAAAACTGTAATTGTGGAATATTTTTTCCGTAGATCATCTTCTCCTCAAGCATGTTCATAAAGATGTTGGCTACACTGGGGGCATAACGTGCCCCCATGGCCACACCTTTTGTTTGTAAGTAAAATACCTTGTTATACCAGAAGTAGTTTTTTTCCATGGCAAGTTGTAACCCTTCTACAATATAATTGATCTGTGCTTGATTTAGATCAGTTTCCTCTGATAAAGCTTTTCTGACGCTTTCAAGCCCATCCTTCTGGTCTATGCTGGTGTATAGTGAGTTTGCGTCAATTGTCACCAGGATCTGTGTTTCTTTTGTTGTAAATCGTTGCAATTCTTTGATCAGTTGGGTGCTGTCTTTTAACCACTTCCCGATCGGCGCACGACGATCTACGTCGGCGCTCAGCCCCGGCCAGGCAAACTGACGTAGGCCTACGTCAGCACTTTTGCCGGCCGTGTGCGCGCTCCCGCGCCCCGCCGCCGATGACTCGATTGGGTTCAGAACCAATCAGTCATCAGGTCCAGGCCAATCATTTTTGGTCTGGACCTGTTGATCGGTCCTACCCAATCAAATGTCACTCTAAGCCTGTGAAATGTAAACACAGGCTTAGAGGAGATGTGCCCTCCCCTCCCAACGGTCTTTTTGGATCCAGCGTGAGAGGAGAGCACATCTTACTGTGAGTATTGCACCAAGCACACCCACACACAGTTAGATAGGCACATTTCACCCCCGATCGCCCCCCCAATTAACCCCTACAGCACCTGACACAACACACACTATATACAGCATATAGCAGTTACCTATATACCTGTATAAGTGTGATTTGTGAACAGGTGTAGCACTTGCGACCCCCCCCCCCCTTTTCCACTCAAATTACCCCCCCCTAATAAAGATTTAACCCACTGATCGCCGCTGACCCCCCCCCCCCCTGATCACCGCTGTTAACCCCTACACCCTCTGTCACATCAGCACTAATACAAACGCAATATACAGTATTTTTGTATTAGTGTCATTGTGATCAGAATTAGCGCAGGCGACTAAGTTTCTGTCCCAAGAAGGTTTAGGGTCCCCGCCACCCGCCCAATAAAGATTTAAGCCCCTGACCCCCCCCCCCTGATCACCCCTACACCCCCTGCCATAACACACACCGTATACAGTATATAGCATTTTGCTATATACCCGTATAAGTGTGATTTGTGGTCAGGTCTAGCGGTTGCGACCCCCCCCTTTTCCACTTGAATTACCCGCCACCCCCCCTAATAAAGATTTAAGCCCCTGATCCCACCTGATCCCCCCCTGATCACCGCTAGTTAACCCCTACACCCTCTGTCACATCAGCACTAATACAAACGTAATATACTGTGTTTTTGTATTTTTGTATTAGTGTGATTGTGATCAGAATTAGCGCAGGCGACTAAGTTTGTGTCCCAAGGAGGTTTAGGGTCCCCCCACCCGCCCAATAAAGATTTAATCCCCTGATCCCCCCCTGATACCCCCTGCCACAACACACTGTATACAGTATATAGCATTTTCTATATACCAGTATAAGTGTGACTTGTGACCAGGTTTAGCGCTTGCCACCGTTTCTTTTATCCGTAGGATACCCGCCAGCCCCTTCCAATAAAGATTTAAACCCCTGATCCCCCCTGATCACATCCCGTTAACCCCTACACCCTCTGTCACATTAGCACTAATACACATATAATATACTGTTTTTACTGTATTTTGTATTAGTGTCATTGTGACTTGAGGTTGCTCTAGCTAGCTAGTTTCTTTCCCAAAGGAGGTTTAGGGTCCCCGCCACCCCCCCAGATCCCCGGCGCATAGTTTAGAAATAACCCCTTGATTGCCACACACACACGCACGCACGCACGCACATACACTTCCATTTCTAGTATAGTGTTTGAACAGATCAATATCTGATCTGATCAGAACTATACTAGCGCCCCCATAGTTTAAGGTTCCCAAAACGCGGTGTTTGCACGATCAGTACTGATTCCTGCCAGCACCTGCGTTTAACCCTTTCACCCAGGCAAGTGTAGTAATCAATAGATTACTGTCACTTGCAAAAAAACACAAGACACAAAACCGCTGTGTTAGCGGAGTCAGGCCTGATCCCTGCTAGCATTAGCAGTTTTTTTGGTAGCGCTTGAAATAGTCTTCGACAACCAAGTGCTTTTATTACCTGTGAGTCGCATCACTGTACGGGTAAATTTAGTTACCAAAATGTCTAAACGTTCGTACAGTGATGAAGCTATTTACAGTATAATGACGATGCCAGGTGAGAGCGATGGGGAAGCCTCACCGGCAGAATCGGGGTCAGTATACGAACCAGATGACGGCAGCGGCTCCCTGACAGATAGCTCCGACGACAGATGGGTCCCTGTTAGACCCAGGCGTACCCGACCCCATTCTGAAGTTGTTGAGATGCAGGAATCGCAGGGTGCTCGTATGGAGCAGAGTGTGGTTACTAGTGCCGCTCATTTTTCTGGCGACCTGGCAAGCGCCAGCGGCCTAGTACACCCTGGACCTAGTACAACCAGCACTGCAGTATCACCTGGTGATGTGGCGAGTCCCCTAAGTGCAGTTGAAGCTGGTGCGGTGGCTAGCACGAGTAGTGGCCCGCAGCCACCGCGTATTCGAAGACAGGCCCGTAGAGCCCATAGTGCCCTCCCTGATGCGCTGGCATTTCCTAATTGGCAACCCACTGATTCTACAGCGCCAGTACTTCCCCCCCCATTCACCGCCCAACCTGGAATCCACGTGGAGACAGCTGGTTTTACGCCCCTGAACTTTTTTGAGCTGTTCTTCACGGAAGATCTTTTCAGATCTATTGTGGATCAATCAAATTTATATGCTCAACAATTTATCGCCGCCAACCCAAATTCGCACCTTGCCAGACGATTCGGCCTGAATCCTATAACGGTTTCCGAATTTAAGATCTTTCTGGGCCTTTACCTCAACATGGGCATAACTAAACAGAGTGAAGTGCGGCTATATTGGTCCACTAGCCCACTTCACCATATGCGCATGTACTCTGCCTCCATGTCCAGGGCGAGATATGAGCAAATTCTGCGATTTATGTATTTCAGCGACAATGAAATCTGTCGTCCTCGGGGAGACCCTGCATACGATCTGCTCCACAAAATTCGGCCCCTCATAGACCACTTCAATCAGCGGTTTGCAGCCTTGTTTACCCCTGAACAAGTTGTCTGCATTGACGAGTCCCTGATTAAATTTACCGGCTGCCTTGCTATGAAACAGTACCTCCCCAGCAAGCGTGCCAAGTACGGGGTCAAGCTGTACAAGCTCTGTGACAGGGCCACAGGCTATACAGTTAGTTTCCGGGTCTATGAGGGAAAAGATAGCTGTGTGGAGCCTCCCAACTGCCCAGACTACATAGGGAGCAGCGGTAAGATTGTTTGGGACTTGGTGTCACCCTTATCCGGAAAGGGGTACCATTTGTACGTGGACAACTTTTACACAAGTGTGCCACTATTTAGTCACCTGCTCGAATTACAAATTGGCGCATGTGGCACCGTGCGACCTAATCGCCGGGGCTTCCCCCAACGGCTTGTAGATTCCTGTCTTAGTCGGGGGGCGAGAGCCTGCTTGAAAACGGACAAATTGCTTGCGGTGAATTGGAAGGATACACGGGATGTTTATGTTCTGTCCTCCCTTCACACAGACACGACAGTCTAAATCCCTACGGCAACTGTCGTTATGGAGAAACCCCTCTGTGTCCACGAATATAACCTTAATATGGGAGGGGTGGACCTTAACGACCAGCTTTTGGCGCCGTATTTAGTTGCCCGTAAAGCCAGACGCTGGTACAAAAAAGTGTCTGTTTATTTATTTCAATTGGCGATGCTGAACGCCTTTGTCCTATACAGGGCGTCAGGACGAACTGGATCTTTCCGGGAATTCCAGGAAGAGATCATCCTTGCCTACCTGTACCCAGGAGGCATGCCTGCCCAACTTCCCCTTCCAGATGCAGTGAGCCGGCTGCATGAGAGGCATTTTTCACATGTCCTCCCAAGTACCCCTACCCAAAGATGGCCCCAAAGAAGATGTCGTGTCTGTAGCAGGCGCGGATTTAGGCATGACACCCGCTATTATTGTCCCAAATGTCCTGACCAACCTGGTCTCTGCATCGGGGAATGTTTCCAGCGCTACCATACACTAGTGGAGTATTAGCGTAGGGTACAGCACGACACAGTGTAGGGCACACAAACACAGGGTCTCGAAGGATGTTGGATGTCCATCAACATTTTTAGAGACCCAAGCTGGAAGAGAAGATCGCAGAAGATCGCAGTCCCTCCCAAATCAAGAAACAGAAAAATAAAAGGATCCAAAAACTGTTGTTGTGTCAGTAATTTTATATGTCCTTCTACTCTTCCTACTGTACTTTTTTTTTAATGTCTTTTGTTTGTTTTTTCATTCTTTTGTGACCTGTTTCTCTTGCAGGTACTCGTCCGCTACCACGCATTGATTTTATATATTCTGACACAAACAGTGTTTGCGCTCAGCATATATGGATACCTTTGCTGATAGCAGCTGTGGTGATTTTCTGATTTCAGCACTGCAGTTAAAATCCTATTTTGGTATACGTGGATAGTGTCGTGTATACCCATCATTAAATTCAGTGGGTGGTTGTTTGGGCGGTTAATGATGAGTAATACTACGCATTATTCCTGTGCTGATTTCTGATAGGTTCTCTTTTTTTTCGTTCAGCCCACAGGCTGCATGAAAAAAAAAAAAAATAATAAATAGTGTAGCGCAGTCTATGATAGATTATTGGGATTCAAACATTGGATAAAACACTTTAAACCAATAATAAATATATTAAATATATTAAAACATGTCTAAAAAGGAGATAGTCCATATAAGAGGCGATAACAGTCGGTAGAGGTAAAAAGTCCACTTGTGATATGGTGAAATAATAACAGGTGTGACTCTGGTGCTCAAATCCCTCCACCAAGCAATATCTGCCTCTCACCTCCAAACCATGACCCTGCAGGGCCAGAAAGCATAAACAATCTCCACAGGTAACCAACTCGTGTTGCTCCGATACAAGCAAGACCAAGACTCCAGCACTTGTCAGCACAAATAAGGATATCGCTGCAGCAGGTACAACTCACACTCGATTCCAAGTTTCCCAAGATATGAGGGGGAGATCTAGTGCTCTCTGTTGTAATACTGAAAGCTTTAATTCACTCAAAACATATTGCACTTACATTGTATCCGACCATAATAGGCATAGTAGTTGCAGAGTGTGCAGTGTGCTGGATGGTGCCTGGTTACTTCCTGGTTAACAGCCGTAGGACCGATTGACCAATCCCCCGTACGCGTTACGTCAGGTGGGCGTAGACTTCTTCAGCGGGGATGGTGATAGGTCGAAGGTCCGGCTTTTTATATTATCCCTAAGCTCCGCCCACTATGTCACTTCCGGCGTTTCACCATCGCCATGGAGACAAAGTGTCTCCTGAGACAGAGAGATAGAGGGGCGGGCTAAAAGTAATGATATTCATTCGGCCGTGTTTACAATTACATTTGTCACTAAGGAGACATACATATATCTCGGAGATCGGCCGAAGGATCACTTATAACAGCAGACTAATATTGTATGTCTTTCTTTACAGGAAGAACCATTTAGAAACTGCTCAAAGTTTTTTAATATTATTAAAAAACGAACTTATAGGTCGTACGGCTATATTAGCAACCAGACACCAGATGGCAGCACTTTTGCTCACTTACATAGGGAACAGTGTTAAATACAATAATATACATAAAACACATTATAACCACATAAGAACATATAAAATCGTACATAAACCCCAATAAAATAGTATAAAATTTACTAAATAAGTATTTAAAATTTAAATATCATAAAAAGAAAAAACCATGACCATAAAAAATTATCTGTCTGAAATAAAACAATTCAGATCAAAGTCGACATTCAATCCTAGGGGCGTTAAGACTTTAGCCTCGTAAATCCAAAAGGATTCGCGACGACTTAATTGTCTGATGAAATTACCACCCCTCCAATGGTAGCTTACTTTTTCAATCCCCCAGAATTTTAAGGTGCTTGGATTTTTATGATGATAATTTTTAAAGTGCCTAGATACACTGTGGGTAATAAGCCCCTTCCGTATGTTGTTGACATGTTCCCCAACACGTACGTGTAGAGCCCGCGAGGTGCGTCCAATGTATTGTAACCCACAGTCACACTCTAACATGTAAACCACACCTTGTGTGGCACATGTTATTAAATTTTTTATGAAATAGCTTTTTTGTGTGACCGTGGATACAAATTCCTTGCGTTTTTTGATATTTTTCCTGCAACTTTTACAAGTAGCACACTTCCCGCACGCATAAAAACCTGCCAGGAAAGGGAATATACCATTGCTCTTCACCTGGGGTGGATCAACTACTCCCGGGGCAACTTTGTCTCTGAGGGATGGAGCTTTCCTGTAAACAAATTTGGGCTGCTCTGATAAGACAGGGCCCAATACCCTATCCTCTCTCAGAATGGCCCAATGCTTACGGATGATTTTTTTCAACTTTTTTATGTTGGATATTATAATCTAAGACCATTCGGAATTGCGTATCCACTTCTCTAGATCTGGAATTATCCAAAAGGCGATCCCGACTTGTGTTTTTAACCCATTCAAGCTCATTTTTCACATTCGTTTTATCGTATCCCTTTTCTAAAAACCTTCCTGTTAAAACCTCTGACTGTGTAATAAAATCCTCCTCAGTGGTACAGTTACGCCTTAAGCGTGTAAACTGTCCACGAGGGATATTACACAGCCACTGTCTGTGATGGCAACTGTCAAGGGGGATAAAAGAATTTCTGTCTGTGGGTTTAAAATAATTACGGGTTATCGATGATTTATTCATGGTATGGCGGGGGGACATGGTAAGTTTGGAAGCGTTTATGAACAAATTAAACAACAATGAAAAGAATATTGTTCTTACATGGAATTTGCAATATGAGAGTATCTAGAGAAGTGGATACGCAATTCCGAATGGTCTTAGATTATAATATCCAACATAAAAAAGTTGAAAAAATCATCCGTAAGCATTGGGCCATTCTGAGAGAGGATAGGGTATTGGGCCCTGTCTTATCAGAGCAGCCCAAATTTGTTTACAGGAAAGCTCCATCCCTCAGAGACAAAGTTGCCCCGGGAGTAGTTGATCCACCCCAGGTGAAAAGCAATGGTATATTCCCTTTCCTGGCAGGTTTTTATGCGTGCGGGAAGTGTGCTACTTGTAAAAGTTGCAGGAAAAATATCAAAAAACGCAAGGAATTTGTATCCACGGTCACACAAAAAAGCTATTTCATAAAAAATTTAATAACATGTGCCACACAAGGTGTGGTTTACATGTTAGAGTGTGACTGTGGGTTACAATACATTGGACGCACCTCGCGGGCTCTACACGTACGTGTTGGGGAACATGTCAACAACATACGGAAGGGGCTTATTACCCACAGTGTATCTAGGCACTTTAAAAATTATCATCATAAAAATCCAAGCACCTTAAAATTCTGGGGGATTGAAAAAGTAAGCTACCATTGGAGGGGTGGTAATTTCATCAGACAATTAAGTCGTCGCGAATCCTTTTGGATTTACGAGGCTAAAGTCTTAACGCCCCTAGGATTGAATGTCGACTTTGATCTGAATTGTTTTATTTCAGACAGATAATTTTTTATGGTCATTGTTTTTTCTTTTTATGATATTTAAATTTTAAATACTTATTTAGTAAATTTTATACTATTTTATTGGGGTTTATGTACGATTTTATATGTTCTTATGTGGTTATAATGTGTTTTATGTATATTATTGTATTTAACACTGTTCCCTATGTAAGTGAGCGAAAGTGCTGCCATCTGGTGTCTGGTTGCTAATATAGCCGTACGACCTATAAGATCAACACAGTACAAATCAATGATTGAGTATAAGTTCGTTTTTTAATAATATTAAAAAACTTTGAGCAGTTTCTAAATGGTTCTTCCTGTAAAGAAAGACATACAATATTAGTCTGCTGTTATAAGTGATCCTTCGGCCGATCTCCGAGATATATGTATGTCTCCTTAGTGACAAATGTAATTGTAAACACGGCCGAATGAATATCATTACTTTTAGCCCGCCCCTCTATCTCTCTGTCTCAGGAGACACTTTGTCTCCATGGCGATGGTGAAACGCCGGAAGTGACATAGTGGGCGGAGCTTAGGGATAATATAAAAAGCCGGACCTTCGACCTATCACCATCCCCGCTGAAGAAGTCTACGCCCACCTGACGTAACTCGTACGGGGGATTGGTCAATCGGTCCTACGGCTGTTAACCAGGAAGTAACCAGGCACCATCCAGCACACTGCACACTCTGCAACTACTATGCCTATTATGGTCGGATACAATGTAAGTGCAATATGTTTTGAGTGAATTAAAGCTTTCAGTATTACAACAGAGAGCACTAGATCTCCCCCTCTTTTATTTATATATCTTGGGAAACTTGGAATCGAGTGCGAGTTGTACCTGCTGCAGCGATATCCTTATTTGTGCTGACAAGTGCTGGAGTCTTGGTCTTGCTTGTATCGGAGCAACACGAGTTGGTTACCTGTGGAGATTGTTTATGCTTTCTGGCCCTGCAGGGTCATGGTTTGGAGGTGAGAGGCAGATATTGCTTGGTGGAGGGATTTGAGCACCAGAGTCACACCTGTTATTATTTCACCATATCACAAGTGGACTTTTTACCTCTACCGACTGTTATCGCCTCTTATATGGACTATCTCCTTTTTAGACATGTTTTAATATATTTAATATATTTATTATTGGTTTAAAGTGTTTTATCCAATGATTGAATCCCAATAATCTATCATAGACTGCGCTACACTATTTATTATTTATTTCATTGAAGGAGTTGGATTGCCCTTGAGTGTTAGCTGCTGGTCTCATTGCAAGTTAATTTATTCAGCGCTGAATCTTCCACACACATGAAAAAAAAAAAAACCTATATGCCAAACAAGGACCAGCAATGTACTGGTGCATTGCTGGACGTTGAGTGGTTATACCAGGATGATGCCTGCAGATTTAGGCATCATCTTGGTATCGTTTTTTACAGCCAGCGGTCGGCTTACATGTAAAAGCAATCCTAGCAGGTAATTGGCCGCTAGACTGCTTTTACATGCAGTGGGAGGGGCCTCCCCCCCCCACCGCCGCCTTCCGCAGCCTTCCGTGGTTTTTCTCGGGCTCTCCTGTCCCACCGGTTAACCCGAGAGTGCAGCCGGTGGTTCAGTTATCTAACCATAGAGCTAATTGGAGATGAGAATGGCTCCAATCATCTCTATGGCCTAAGATGCCGGAGGCTACGAGCATTTTATGACTTCTGTTTCGCCAGAAATAAACAGGGCCATTGGGAAAGTATTTTATCACACCAATTTTGGTGTGGTCAGATGCGTTAAGGTCAGAGGAGAGATCTAGAGTCTAAAAGACCCCAATTTTTTTAAAAAAGAGTACCTGTCACCACAGATTGCTATCATAGGGGATATTTAAATTCACTATGATAACAAAAATGATTTAAAAAAAAAAAAATTAAAGGAAAGGTGTCAAAATAACATAAAAAAGCAAAAGAAAAAAAAAAAATTGAGCCCCCCCTCTCCCCCGGTGCTTGCGCGCAATGGCGCACGCAAGCGGTGGTCTAGTGTCATATGTAAACCGCAATTGCAGCATGCATGTGAGGTATCGCCGCGATCGCCAGATCGAGTGCAGTAATTCTTGCAGTAGACCTCCTCTGTAAGTCTAAAGTGGTAACCTGTAGAGACTTTTAAAGGTTTTTAAAAATGTACGTATGTTTTTGCCGCTGCGCAGGCATGCGCAATTTTTAAAGCATGTCATGTTAGGTGTCTATGAACTCGGCATAAGATCATCTTTTAAATTTTATCAAAAAAATTGGAATTATATAGTGTATTTGTGCAATAAATTAAAAAAAAAATGTATTTTTTTCGCAAAAGTTGTGTTTGGAAAATCTGTGCGCAAATACCGTGTGACAAAAAAATTTGCAACATCCACCATTTTATTCTATAGGGCCTCTGCTTTAAAAAAATATATAATGTTTGGGGGTTCAAAGTAATTTTCTAGTAAAAAAAAAATATTTTTTCATGTAAACAAAAAGGCACAGAAAAGGCTTGGTTTTCAAGTGGTTAGAAGAGTGGGTGATGTGTGGCTAAGATTGAGCATAAAATGCTGGGACTGTTCAAACACCCCCCAAATGACCCCTTTTTGAAAAGTAGACACCCAAAGCTTTTTTCTGAGAGGCATGGTGAGTCTATGGAGTATTTTATATTTTGCCACAAGTTTCGGGAAAATTATTATTATTTTTTTTATTTTTTGTTTTTTTACAGAAAGTTGTCACTAAATGATATATTGCTCCTGCATGCCATGGGAATATGTGAAATGACACCCCAAAATACATTCTTTTGCTTCTCCTGAGTACAGGGATACCACATGTGTGAGACTTTTTGGGAGCCTAGCTGTGTACGCAACCCCGACAACCAGTCCACATCTTCAGGTTTTCAAATGGCGTAAATTGCTGATTTTACCCCTGACTACCTGTCAGTTTCAGAGGCCCTGAAATTTCAAGATAGCACAAAACCCCCCCCAAATGACCCCATTTTGCAAAGTAGACACTCCAAGCTACTGGCTGAGAAGCATGGTGAGTCCATGGAATAATTTATATTTTGCCACAAGTTTCGGGGAAAAAAATCTTTTTAATTTTTTTACACAAAGTTGTCAGTAAATGAT
Source organism: Pelophylax lessonae (assembly GCF_965119305.1). Lineage (NCBI taxonomy): Eukaryota > Metazoa > Chordata > Amphibia > Anura > Ranidae > Pelophylax > Pelophylax lessonae. The sequence goes on along the minus strand of NC_138773.1, from coordinate 144,487,798 downwards.
ATATTGCTCACACAGGCCATGGGAATATGTGAAATGACACCCCAAAATACATTTTGCTGCTTCTCCTGAGTACAATGATACCCCATGTGTGAGACTTTTTGCCAGTCTAGCCGCGTACAGGACCCGGAAAACCAATGCGCACCTTTTGGCTTTCTAAGGGCGTAAATTGTTGATCTCACTCCTTACTACCTATCACACTTTTGAAGTCCATAAAAAGCCAAGATGGCACAAAACCCCCCCAAATGACCCCATTTTGCAAAGTAGACACTCCAATCTATTTGCTAAGAGGCATGGTGAGTATTTTGCAGCTCTCATTTTTTTTGGAAAATGAAGAAAAAACAGGAAAATGCATTTTTTTTCCCTCTTTTTTCAATTTCCAAAACTGTGTGACAAAAAGTGAGATCTGCAAAACACTCAACATGCCTCTCTGCAAATAGCTCAGGGTGTATACTTTCCGAAAAGGGGTCATTTGGGGGGGGGGGTTGTGCTGTCTTGGCATTTCATGGCCTCCAAAACTGTGATAGGTAGTCAGGAGTGAAATCAACAATTTACGCCCTTGGAAAGCCTGAAGGCGATGATTGGTTTTCGGGGTCCTGTACTCGGCTAGACTGCAAAAAAGTCTCACACATGGGGTATCCCTGTACTCAGGAGAAGCAGCAGAATGTATTTTGGGGTGTCAGTTCACATATACCCATGGCATGTGTGAGCAATATATCATTTACTGACAACTTTGTGTAAAAAAAAAAATATATATATATATATATATTTCCCGGAACTTGTGGCAAAATATAAAATATTCCATGGACTCACCATGCCTCTCAGCAAATAGCTTGGGGTGTCTACTTTCCAAAATGGGGTCATTTGGGGGGGTTTTGTGCTATCTTGGAATTTTAGGGCCTCCGAAACTGTGATAGGTAGTCAGGAGTGAAATCAACAATTTACGCCCTTGGAAAGCCTGAAAGCGGGGACTGGTTTTCGGGGACCTGTACTCGGCTAGACTGCAAAAAAGTCTCACACATGGGGTATCCCTGTACTCAGGAGAAGCAGCAGAATGTATTTTGGGGTGTCATTTCACATATACCCATGGCATGTGTGAGCAATATTTCATTTACTGACAACTTTGTGAAAAAAAAAAAAATATATATATATATATTTCCCGGAACTTGTGGCAAAATATAAAATATTCCATGGACTCACCATGCCTCTCAGCAAATAGCTCGGGGTGTCTACTTTCCAAAATGGGGTCATTTGGGGGGGTTTGTGCTATCTTGGAATTTTAGGGCCTCCGAAACTGTGACAGGTAGTGCAGAGGTGACATGCACAATTTACGCCATTAGAAAACCTGAGAGTGTTGATTGGATTTCGCGGTCCTGTACACAGCTAGGCTCCCAAAAAGTCTCACACATGGGGCATCCCCATACTCAGGAGAAGTGGCAGAATGTATTTTGGGGTGTCATTCCACTTATACCCATGTCATGTGTGAGAATTTTATCTTTTAGTGACAACGTTGTGTAAAAAAAATAAATAAAAAAAAAAAAATAGTAATATTCCCAAAACTTGTGGTAAAATATAAAATATTCCATGGACTCACCATGCCTCTCAGCAAACAGCTTGGGGTGTCTACTTTCCAAAATGGGGTCATTTGGGGGGGGTTTGTGGTATCTTGACATTTCAGGGCCTCCTAAACCGTTAGAGGTAGTGAGAAAATGCAATGAAAATTGTACGCCCTTTGAAATTCTGATGGTGGTGATTTGATTTTGGGGACCCGTACACAGCTAGGCTCCCAAAAAGTCCCACATATGTGGTATCCCTGTACTCAGGAGAAGCAGCAGAATATATTTTGGGGTGTAATTACACATATACCCATGGCATGTGTGAGCAATATATCATTTCAATGACGACTTTGTGTAAAAAAAAAAAAAATATTTAGTCATTTTTCAAACACCTGTGACAAAAAAATGAAATATTCAATGAGCTCAACATGCCTCTCAGAACATTCCTTAGGATGTCTACTTTCCAAAAAGTGGTAGTTTGGGGGGGTTTTGTACTGCCCCGCCATTTTAGCACTTCATGAAATGAGATAGGCAGTCAGAAATTAAAGCTGCGTAAATTTCAGTATTTACACCATAGTTTGTAGACGCTCTAACTTTTGCGCAAACCAATAAAAATACGCTCATTGAATTTTTTTTTGTCAAAGACATGTAGTTAAATATATTTTGGCCAAAAAAAAATACATAAATTGAGTATATTGGATATTTTTTAAAAGACAAAGTTGAAAATGTCATTTTTTTGCAAAATTTTCGCTCTTTTTTTATTAATATCGCAAAAAATAAAAAGCGCAGAGGTGATCAAATACCACCAAAAGAAAGCTCTGTTTGTGGGAAAAAAAGGACGTAAATTTCGTTTGGGTACCACATTGCATGACCGCGCAATTGTCAGTTAAAGTCACGCAGTGCCGAGTCGTAAAATACCCCCTGGTCAGGAAGGGGGTAAAATCTTCCGGGGCTTAAGTGGTTAAATATGATGCTCCATTACTAACTAGCGGCTGAAGAAATGTATCCAAATATTCTCCAAGTCGCGAAAAAAGTGACTCGATTCCGCTAACTATTGGCCTCCCTGGTGGTTTGTCCAACCTTTTATGAAGTTTAGGGAGATAGTAAATGACGGACTTTGAGACGCATATCCGGCCGCTGAGGCGCACGGCGTCCGGAAATACCGCTACACGAGGGGTTCGCGGTCCCTACTTTCTTACAGATGCTGTATCTTGTTTTTAAATAAAAATAGACAGTATAAAGGAACATTGGAGAGGTGAAAATAAAACCAGAAAAATTTCACAAAATGAAACTAAGTGGATATATTTGCTGGAATCTCTTCAACCTGGAGGGCTTAACCTTGATATTGACTTGAATTGTTTTATTTCTGATTTTTAGTGATTTTTATTCTTTTTAATAATGTTTTTAAACCACTGATAAAATTGGTCTCAAATTTCCATTGGACCAATATCATGATACGCTAAAACCTATTTTTTATATATGGCTCCTTTTACACACAAGTATATGAATCTAGACACGTTCATTCTTAATGTAACACTCGCTAACATGTATGTCACTAATTCACTTTATCCTTCTTTCACCAATGAATACACCTAGATAAGTTATGGGCGATTATTCGATCTAAATATTTGAACACACTATGAGTGATTATTTTTCACTTTGATACACCCTTTGAATCGATTAATTTAATATTTATTTATTGTTTATGGTCTGGTCCTTATGGTATACCAAATGTCACATATTTACTAACACATGAGATATTTATTAATGGTACATATGCCTTTACACATACCTTTATGATAGATCTATAGAAGTATGTGGACTGTTATTTGTTTTGTATAGATATATATCACCGAGTGGGTTGCCTGTCCACAGGAAATCAATTGCCTCTTAAATTCCATCAATTGGAATATAATTGCACCATGATACATACTGTATCACGATGTATATATACGATCCCTAGTCCCTTCAATATTCCTTGATCACTTTAAATTTAACATGTTTTCAACATGTTTGTTTACATATTTTTACACGTTTTAATATTGATTTTAATAATTCTTATTCTAGATTGTATCTCCTTTACAATATTTAATATTTAGTATATGTATTTCCGCCAATAAAATCAAAGCTGCATCACAATATAAATACACACACTTACCCTGGTATTCCCATTTTAATATTTTTAGTATTTCCTTTATTTTTATCTTCTTCATTATACTTATGCACATATTAGTTCCATAAGTATGAAATAGTCCCACTGGAACCATATTACAATTATATAAACACACCTTTTTAAGCCATGATGTTAAATTTGCCAAATATTTTTAATACATATGCCCTTATTTACCGTATATATGGTTTTATAATATATATATATATATATATATATATATATATATATATATATATATATATATATGTATGTTTTACCCATCTTCTTGACATTGTCAATTAGATTATAGGCTTCTAATTTGATCTAACATATATATGGTTTTAAAATATATATAATGAGTGTTTTTTCTATCCACCTTCCTGAATACATTAATTTTATAATATTCTTCTTACTCTAATTTCTTATATTTGTGGCTACTTAACGCTCAAATTACCTAACCATTAATTCGGACGTTCCTGACATATCCCTTCGTCACTAATCTAAACTAGTTTCATTCGTGACCACTAAATAAAATATTTCACCTTTAAAATATCAGCGTAGCAACTGCTGAGTTTGGCTCTATATTAAAATCCATTGGCCGAATAAACCACTCGGGTGGAGCTTCACCTTCCCTTTGGATTTGCAGTAATAACATCTGCCCAAAAACTGATGACGCGCTAGTATGTATATTCTGATTGGGCGCCTGTTCCGGTTGCCGGGCAACCTACTAGGATTTATACTAGCGGGACTCACGTAGCCTCACGCTGCTCCTGATGACGTCAGTCTGATGACGAAACGCGTAGAGCGTAGGCACGTCAGTTCCGCACCTTGAGACGCATATCCGGCCGCTGAGGCGCACGGCGTCCGGAAATACCGCTACACGAGGGGTTCGCGGTCCCTACTTTCTTACAGATGCTGTATCTTGTTTTTAAATGTGAGTACTTGATTTTATTTGCTTAATAAATGGACACACATTACGGTACTTCACTATAGGAGTGTTTTTTATCCATATAATCCCGGACATCACCTTTTATTATTCTGGAGCGCTGCCTATCACCCCTATTATACATCGCTTATCCTAATAACCTTACCATTTGAGGGAGGAAGTGCAACTGGTCCCAAGAGGAGAGGAGAGGCTCACCGCGGTTTGTCGGGGAATACCCCAAATACCCAACGCTGGTTACCCCTGTAGGGGTGCCGCTCTCTGGTGAGTGCGGGCTACATAGGAAGGGGAGCACGGAATTCCCTCACCCAGCACCCACATCCTGACCCACACCGGGAAGCACCCCCTCCACCCATGCAATTTCCCTTGGCACTTTTTATCACCATATTGCACGTTGTTGGACTACTATATTGAACATACATTTTTTTGTGGACTTTTTGTCACTTATATTACGGACTATCCAATTTCTTATTTATATTCATATTTATTCATCCACCAGATATTCACCTATTTATTTTTGGGATTTCTTTTATATTTTCCAAAGCTCTGATACTTTTTATATTTCGCTTGGCACATCATATGTATTTTTAGGTTATTTTGATGTTTTTTATATATATTCAATTTCACTTGGATATCCATTTTTGCACTTACTTTTAGATATTGTCGTTTACCTTTGATATAATTACAGCACTTGGCATTTTGTATCACTCATTATCTGTTTCATTTGGATATCCACACCTATTAATTTTGAATCAACACTGCCACCTAGTGTTTACACCAATTATTTCAAGAGTCACTATACTTTTAGCTTTGAGACACTGTTCACTGTTTTATTTATTAATATTGGTTTGCATATTTATTGTATTTTATTAAGTATTTACTAGTGTTATTAATTGATGAATGGTTGGTTAATTTATTGAAATCTATAATACTTACTGTGGCTTATTATCAGGACCATTGGTTATATTGTAAGGACCATTACTTACAGTATTGATATTTTATATTGACCACCTATATGCACCTAGATTTATGAGACACATCTCTATATATTTTTTTCATTATTTGGCAGCGCCAATTACCCTAATACTTTTTCCATATTCTGATATAGTTTTACTATATTTTTGGGGTAGGCTGCAGCCAACCATATAAGGAGATCCATTTGCGCGGAATTCTTTCTTTACTAGTGAGGATGTTTCCTCTGCTCCTCTAACCACACATGAAAAGGCGCTGTTGGATGGATTGAAAATGGAGGATGCAGCTGAAGCTACTTCAGAGGTGCCAGTCCCTTTTAGCACCACAGGCCCTCCAAAGCGGCGAAGGCGTTCCCCTTTCCCACTTGCTTTGACAACATTTTCACAAAACATTGGGGTTGTCAAAAGCGCAAACGTGTGGTCCCTAAGCTTTTCTCTAATCGCCTTCCAGGACGGCCCAAACATGAGAGATGATAGGCTCCTCCTACCGGAAACACAATCAATTAAACATAGTTAAAAGGCCCCACCCTTCCCTCTATCCTCAGTTTAGATTGTGTTTCTTCCTACGAAACATTTTCACTGACCTGCAGATTTTTTGATAGTCCTATGGTCCCCCTGTGAGCCAGGTTCAGCAAAGCCATTGAGAGTAGAGCTCTACCTGCCACCCCTCCCAGGTTTCTCACAGGTCGCCTCTTCCATCGGTAAAGCCGTCGGTCACTTGGGTGACCCTCTAGGTTTTCACCGTGCCCCGGCGCCAGCAGCTCTCCTCCACAGGATTCGGATTCAATTTTCCCGCTGGAAGTGACGTCAGACGTGGGTGCCTCAAGCCTCGCGGTCGGAGCGGAAGGAGCTCGGCAACATCCGGTGACGTCAGTTCCTGTCACAATGCGGAAGAGGAAAGTGGAGGAGACGCCGGAACCGCTATCACACGGTAGTGCAGACTCCCAAGCTACAGGAGCTCGGACAGCTGCCAGGGAGATGAAGCCTTCTACTCGCCCACCCGGGAAGGGCCAAGCAACAGCAGCCAAACCCAGGTTGGACCCGGGTAAGTGCGGCAGTGCATCTAATTTCCAAAGAATTGTCTAAAAAGTCTGCTGATGTCTTTTTCCTTGAAATGCTTGATGTTCCCTCTCCCTGTCCATAGTAGGACTGTTTAAGTGTCCTTTCTATGGGCCTCATATCTTTTTCAAAAATTGGAAGAGTGATACTAATTGATGTTGTATCCTGTCTTCCAGAGTCCCAGAGCGGTGCTCAGGAAACCTCTGCTTCACCTGTAGGGTTAGGATCTGTTGCCTCAAAGTGTGGTAATTGTGCAGACAGATTACCTAGCTCCCACACAAAACCTTTCTGCTACAAATGCATCTATAAGCTGGCAGGGAGGGAATCGTCAGCCCTAATGAAGGACTTCCTAAAAAACAGTCCAAGAAGAGATGCTGACAACAATCCAGACTGTTAAATCCTCACTAGGAAACTCGGGATCCTCAGTCTCTCCTGCAGGGGAAGGTACCTCTTCACAGGAGAGCCTTTCTGTTAGGCCAGGACAGGCCAGCCAGTCCTTTCCTCACAGTCTGCCTTGAGGCTTACAAAGAAATAGACAGGAGGAAGAGGATATAGACCGCTCAGTCTCCCAATCCAACTCCGAGGGAGAAGGAGACAGGGACTCAGAGGAAACAGAACCATCTAGGAATCTGTTTGGGCTAGATAACATGCAAGGGCTCCTTCAAGCAGTGTATGCCTCTGAAGAAATACCCGATTTGCCAAAAGGGACATCAGCCCAGGATAGACTCTATAAGGGTCTAGGTAAGACTCCTTCTAGGGTTTTTCCCATCCACCAATCCCTTAAAGGGTTGGTTCTCCAACAATGGCAACGTCCAGAGACTAAGTTTAAGAAACCAGTGTCCTGGAAACGCAGATTCCCCTTTAAAGAAGAAGATATCGAACAGCTGATAGTCCTAAACTAGATGCACCCTTGGCTCAAGTGACCAAGAAATCTGACCTCTCCTTTGCTGATACAGGCAGTATTAAGGATGTCATGAATAGGAAAGCGGAGTCTCTCCTAAGGAAGGCCTGGGAGGCCAATGCGTCTACCATGGCTCCAGCTTTGGCTGCCTCCTGTGTAGCAAGAAATACCTGCTGTTGGCTTGACAGGTTGAACAAAAACTTACCACAGGAAAAGACCCAAGATTTACAGGACTCCCTGTCCCTAATTGGGAAAGCAGTAGCCTACCTGGCCGATGCAGCAGTGGAGTCTGTAGTAGCCTCCGCCAAGACAGGTGCCCTCTTAAACTCAGCCAGAAGAGCTATTTGGCTGAAAGAATGGGAGGGGGACCTTACCTCAAAGACAAAGCTTTGTGCCTTGCCCTTTAAGGGTTACCTACTATTTGGATCTGGACTATTTGGACGAGGTCCTAGCCAGGTCCTCGGAAAGGGGGAAGAAATTTCCAGTGAAGAGGAAGGAAGTTCCCAGGAAAAATAGAATAGACGGAAAAGGGAACCCAACAAGAGATGGGATTTCAGGAAGGGAAAACAAAGGAACAGTTTGCTCTTTCCCTCCACTGCAGGTTCAAGAGACAAGTGACGCCAGCGTCAAGGTTGGGGGCAGACTGAATCAATTTCTCACTCAGTGGAAAGAAATTTCAGTCTCCCCATATATCTACACCCTCATTCAGGAAGGTTGTCGCCTTCAATTTACTTCAATACCACCCACTAAAATTACCCCAACCCAGGTCCCCAAGAAATCTAAAATAAAAGAAGCTTTACTACAGGGAATTCAAGAACTTGCAGAACAATTAGTAATAATTCCGGTCCCGGAGAATCAACATCTCCAAGGGTTTTACTCCCATGTGTTTGTGGTCCCAAAAACATCAGGCAAATTCCGCCTAATAATAAACCTAAAGAAACTCAACAGGTTCTTGACGTACAAAAATTTTTCAACGGAAACAATCTATTCAGTACGGAATAACTTATTAAAGGATGTCTTCATGACCACCTTGGATCTCAGAGATGCTTATCTGCATGTTCCCATCCACCCAGAACATCAAAAGTTCCTGAGATTTGCCATAGAGAACGATGGATAAAGGACACATTGGCAGTTCAGGACACTACCCTTGTGTCTGGCCGCCAACCCAAGGATCTTTACAAAAGTTCTTGCGGAGGCAGTAGCTCACCTACACATGCTAGGGATTGCCCTGATTCCCTACTTGGACGACCTACTGATTTTTGGAAAATCCGAGACCCAGGTGAACCTAGATACTCATCGGGTGATAATTTTCCTGGAAAGTCTAGGATGGCTCATCAATTTGAAGAAGTCAGCCTTGGTACCATCCCAGCTGCGGAATTTTCTAGGGTTCCTAGTAGACTCAAAGGCTCAAAAACTATTTCTACCCCAAGAAAAAAGGGAAAAAATAGTCACCGCAGTCCAGATGCTAGTAGACTCCCCATCCTGCTCCAGGAGAGTTCTGAGAGTATTGGGATTTATGTCAGCCAGTATACCAGCTTTGGTTTGGGCACAACTGCACGCAAGGGAACTTCTGTTTTACCATCTGTCGTCTTGGGACAGAAAAACAGAGTCCTTAGACAAACATGTCGTCCTCACCCCACAGGTCCAGGAATCCCTTATATGGTGGAAAGACCAGACCAACCTGGGGAAGGGCAGACCCTGGGGACAATGGAATCCTGTAGAGATTACCACAGACGCCAGTACCAAGGGCTGGGGAGCCCACATGGAAGGAGCCCAGGCACAGGGGATCTGGGATTATGCAACAACTCAAGCCTCCTTCAATTTCAGGGAGTTGAAAGCTGTAGGGGAAGCCTTCAGAGAGAACATCTCAACAGAGAAGTCCTCATCCTTTCAGACAATACTACAACCGTAGTATATCTGAACAGACAAGGAGGAACCAGATCCAGACCTCTCCTAGATCTAACTACCGCAATCCTAAGCTGGGCCGAGGAAAGGGTAGTCTCCCTGGTAGCAGTACACATCAGGGGAAAAAACAACCTGCAAGCAGACTTCCTCAGTCGTCATCTTATTCAGGAGGGAGAGTGGGAGTTGGATCCCAGAATTTTTCAAAAGATAACTCAGATTCGGAACACCAGAGATAGATTTGTTTGCCACAGCGCAGAACAAAAAGGTGGAAAATTTCTTCTCCCTTACTCTGACTAGAGGGATGACTGGGTTGGATGCACTGGCTCAACCTTGGCAATTCAGCCTGGCGTATGCCTTCCCCCCTCTGATGTTGAACCCGAGAGTCCTTCAGAAATTGAACCAATCAGGGGATCTCCGGTTGATTCCAATTGCCCCTTGGTGGCCAAAGAGGCCTTGGTTTGCCACACTGAAGGCCATGGCACTGGTTCCCCCATGGCACCTGCCGGTTTCGAAAAGCCTACTATCACAGGGTCCGGTTTTGTGTCCAAACCCGGAATTTTTTCAGTTAGCAGCTTGGCTACTGAAAGCCAACTCCTAATTTCAAAAGGTTGCTCGCAGAGAGTGGTAGATACTCTCCTGTTGAGCAGGAAACCTGTTACCAAAAAATCTACACTAAGGTATGGAAGATGTTTTGTACCTGGGGTAAGCAAAAAGGTTTTGCCTCCCCCTCTCCCCCCATAATCCTAGAGTTTCTATAGGATGGGGTGGATAAGGGTGTGGCCATTAACACCCTTAGGGTACAAATTGCGGCCCTCTCGGTATTCCTAGACACCCGTCTGGCAAGAGAGCCACTAATAAAAAGATTTTTGTTAGCCAGACAAAGAGTTACTCCTTTGTTAAAGGACAGGTTCCCACCTTGGGACCTGACAAGGGTCCTAGAGGCGCTATCTAGGTCTCCCTTCGAACCTTTGGGAGAGATTCCCCTCAAGAGGTTGTCCCTTAAGTTGACTTTTTTACTGGCCATCACTACAGCTAGAAGAGTAGGAGATCTCCAGGCCCTCTCTATCAAAGAACCTTTTATGACAGTGTGCCCGGACAGGATAGTTCTAAGACCAGATCCTCTGTATCTACCGAAAGTAGCATCTCCTTTTCACAGAGCACAGGAGATTAATTTGCCTTCCTTCTGTAATAACCCAAAGAACAGTAAGGAGGAAAAGTTCCACTGTATTGATGTAAGAAGAGCTCTGCTCATCTATTTAGATAGGACAAGACCCTTTAGAAGGTCAAACCATCTTCTAGTCCTTCACTCTGGACCTAGGAAAGGGTTGCAGGCCTCTAAGCCTTCAATATCTAGATGGATAAGGCAGGCAATTACCACCGCTTATGAGGCATCAGGTGTCCCAGCTCCTGTTAAAATAAAAGCACATTCTACAAGAGCCCTAGCAACATCTTGGGCCGAGAAGGCAGGAGCATCTTGGGAGCAGATCCGCAAGGCAGCCACTTGGTCCAGCCACGACACCTTCCTGAAACACTACAGGATAGAAGTTCTGTCTCAACAGGACCTAACCTTTGGACTCAAGGTCTTGCAGGCAGTAGTCCCACCCTAAGGTAGGCCAGGGGTAATCTAGTATCCTCTCATGTTTGGGCCGTCCTGGAAGGCGATTAGAGAAAACTTACCGTTAGTTTACCGGTAACGGCTTTTCTGATGAGCTTTCCAGGACGGCCGGCCTACCCGCCCTATTAAAAGGGTGCAAACAAATTAAAAAGGGTAAGTACCTATGGAATTAATTTGAGACACTTCCCTCGAGAATTTGGTTGTGGAAGATACTTTTTTACAACTGAGGATAGAGGGAAGGGTGGGGCCTTTTTAACTATGTTTAATTGATTGTGTTTCCGGTAGGAGGAGCCTATCATCTCTCATGTTTGGGCCGTCCTGGAAGGCTCATCAGAAAAGCCGTTACCGGTAAACTAACGGTAAGTTTTTGCTATGTGGTATCCTTATGAGGATTCCCTGCTTAAAAAGTGGATAGTCCCACCTGTAGTGTACCCCTTGACCGTCAGCACCCCCACCTCGAGTCGAGAGGTAGTCTGTCTGGAGTGGTGCCCACCCAATGTTGTCGGTATGGTGAGTAGTGTCCCCCCCCATAGCTCTTGCGGTCTTGGTGTGGATGTGGCCCCCTCCTTGGGATGGTCAGACCCCTAGGTTCCCTTCCATTTCCCCCAGCCCTCTTAACAGTCAGTGGTCTTTTGGAACCAACCTACCTCCCACGTCCCGTCCCCCCCCTGGGGATAGGTAAGAGCTGGCTTTGCCACTTGCTCCAGTAAGGGAGAATGGACGCGGTTGTTGCTGACCGGGCAGTCCGGATCGCGCACAGGGGTCTTTAAGAAAGTTTCCAGCCCCCTGGGGATTAGCGACTGGGGCCGGAATGTCTTTTCGGCTCCCTGCGGCGGTTATAGACATGAGGGGGAGTGGATGTTTCTTCATCCGTGGGTCTGTACCTCACGTGGCTAGTTTGGGCCGAAAATTTAAGCTGCGGCTGTCCGGGTACCATGTCAAGCTGTCTGAAGTGCCTGACTGAGCTGTCTGGCAGATGCCGACGGATCACCTCACGCGGCCAGATCAGGCCAAAAATTTAGACTGTGGCTTACAATCTACTTGCGGCTGACGGAGCTGGCTGAGTGACTGAGCAGGCTGTCCGAGCTCCTAACTGAGCTGTCTGAATTTCTGATCAAGCTGACGGCGGACCTGCGACAGGATCGGCCCCAAATTTAGGTTGGGGCTTACTTGAGGCTGGCTGACTGAGCTACTGACCAGGTGGTTTGAGCTGCTGCCTGGGGTGATAGAGCCGCAGATAGGCATCCGCCCTCCCCCCTGACATATGGACTGCCTGGCGACCCCCCTCCTGAACCAGGGGGCACCGTGGGGACATTGTTGTGTGGGAGTACTCTGCCTGCGTCACAGCTGGCCCCCTCTTCCCCTTTATAGGGGGCTATGTCCTCTTATGTCATTTATGGTCTTTAGCCGGCGTCTCCTTTGCGGGACTGTAGTCGGCGACCTCCCTGCTTAGTATGCTTAGCATATAGCGAATCTATTGGGTCTGCGTCCACGCACTTTGGGTGCTCTGCAGTGAGGATGATTCCTTTTTTACTGCACATGCAAGGGCGCTGGTGGATGCACTGATTGGATCGGTGCAGAAAATCTTAACATGGGGGGCGCCTGTCCCCTCTGGGCCCACAGATCCCCTAAAGGCAGCAAAGGTACTCCCTTTTCCCTCCTACTGTGACAAAATTGTCGCGCGTCAGTGGCGTTGTTCTAAACGCAATAATGGTAACCTCACATGGTGTAGCTAAAAAGCTGGTCTGCGGATCAGGCTTCTAAAAAGGCTCTACAGATCTCCTCTTTACAGGGGACCACCTATTTGGGTCTTTGTTGGAATCCGCAAAGGGCAAGTTACTGCGTAATAGACAGGGCCCTTATTTTTCAGCACTCAGACTGCCCCTTCGTGCCTTCGGCATGCAGGAGCAAGGGGTGATTGTGACAGTTCCCTCTCGGGAATCTGTTTACTGTGCCCAGAATAGAAGGCAAAGTACGTCCAATTCTGGACCTCAAGACTGAACCGCTTTGTGTGGGTACAGAAGTTTTCAATGGAATCCATTCAAACGGTAGTGGGAGTCTCTACACCAAGGAGACTTTTTGGCCTCTATAGATATCAAGGACACATATCTACACATCCCTATCTGCGCTGGACACCAGCGTTTTCTTCGATTTACTGTTGAAGAGGAGCATTATCAATTTGTAGCGTTACCCTTTGATCTCGCCTCTGCCCCCAGGGTCTTTATCAAGGTGTTGGCTCCGGTGTTGGCATTACTGCGCCAAAGGGGATTTCGGAACTGGGATACCTGGACGATCTCCTATTGAGGGCGGACACTCATTTAGCCCTGTTGACTTGACGATCACTGTACGGACTCTGCAATAGTTCGGTTGAAACATCAATTTAAAAAAAACTGCCCTGATACCTTCATTAAAACTGGATTATCTGGGCCTGACTCTGGATTCTGCTTTGGCGAGGGTTTTTCTTCCTCTGGACAAACTGCACAAGTTGCAGGGGGCAATTTGTTTGCTGTTGGCTAACAATCTGTCCTCTCTGCGGACTTGCATGTGGGCCTTGCGTCTGATGGTGTCAACTTTAGAGGCGGTTCCGTTTGCTCAGTTCCACACAAGACCCTTACAAAGGGAGATTCTCATCAAATGGAACTAAGATCCAAAGAGAAATTACAAAAAAGGTGAAACGGCTTTCCTTACCAATCTTAATCGGGATTATAAACGAGAAGAAGCCGTTATACTGAAATATTGGCCTATCCTTAAAGATAAAACCCTAAATTCTATTCTTCCTGACAAACCCCTCTTTATCTATCGCAAAGCCCCCAATCTAAGACACAGTTTAGCCCCGAATGTCCTAGATCCTCCTAAGAAGGTAGTTACCTTTTTTGGATCAAAAAGGTTTTTATCCTTGCAAAAGTCACCAAGAATTACAAGAAATTAACATCTTTTAAATCCAACAGTACTGGCCTTACCTATACTACTAACAAATTTATATCATGCCACTCCACTCATGCTACTTACCTTCTATCCTGCCCATGTCGGCTACAGTACACTGGGAGAACCACCCGTAAACTAAACATCAGGATTAATGAACATATCAACAATATCAAAAAGGGATATCCCAAACACCGTTTGTCTAACTATTTCCGGTTATACCCTAACAGAGACCCAAGTGGCTTATCTGTGTGCGGTATTGACAAGGTGGAGCCCCACTGGAGGGGAGGTAATTTAACACAAAGAATTTCTATGAACGAAACTGAGTGGATTTACCGTTTAAAGACTTTACACCCTCTAGGTTTAAATATTGATATAGACCTAAATTGCTTTATATCAAATTATTAATATTTTAAGAATTTACTCACTTTTTAATATCTACCAAATATAAATAACTTTATTAATAAGTGACGGTATCTTCCTTAGCATAAGGCTTCGCTTCTTAAATAATCATTGACGTTTGATTTTCATTGGTTACTTTGGGTAAAATATGTATATGATCTGGTTAATAATCTGAAGTTACAATTTCATTAATGCCACTAAATATTTATTCCATTGATACAAAATGTTTTCTTTTATTTTTCTTCCATCTAAAATACATCATTAATTTATTTTAATTTAATTCATATTTATTTATCTTGGCCTTTTAAAATGTAATTAAACTTTAATTTAATATTTATAATAACCAAAAACTATTGATTTACTTTTGAGTATATTGATTATTAGTGCCATTTTATTATTGAATTGTTTGACTATGTATAATATTTATAAGGAATTTTATATTAGGATTTTTCAGCCTCAATATTTAAACCTATCCTTGCCCCGTTGTTATTAAAACTTATGGGGACTTTAAGCCTTAAAATACATGTTTTTTATTGTCCGTTTTTATACCTACATTTTATAATTATTTATAATTATTTTGTGTATTGGCAACAAGGTTCTAATATCACGCTTAGCAATCTCTTCTAGGTGGGTGGATACTGCTCTATACGGAGGCGGATCGGTTGTTTAATGAGGCTGGGTAGCATATATGTCCGAGATGTGAGTGCGATCACATGACCCTGATGACGTCAGTTATGCACTGACGAAACGCATCGGGACGTTGGATCGCAATCATGCTACCACGCCTCTTCTGGCTCCTGGTGGAACGCAGGTGGAACGCAGAAGCAGCGTTTTTACCCGCAGTCCGTGGTTTTTCATTTCTTATGCGAGATTGAAGCAACCTTTATGTAAGTGCATCTGATTTTTATATTAAGCAATTTCCCATACGTACTTCACTATGAGAATCCTCCTCATTGTCTTTCCACATCACGGCATTCGAGAGATCTATTCCCTGTGACTAAGGATACATATAGGTGGATGTTTGAAGGTGTATTGGAGCTGTCTGTTGGAAACTGAACATAATGATCATTACTGGCAAAGTACCCTGTCTTTTACCACTTGTGATTTTCAACTCAAACTGACCCCCTGTAATAAGGGGTCTGTTTAATCTGGTAAGCATTTTTGTGCACACCAGGTGATCCTGTGTTTGGAGGAGGTGCTGGAACTCACTAATAAGAAGTGCTGCATTTGTTGCTACTAGAGACTCTACTAATCCCCTACAAAATTGTGTATTGGACTATATATATTGGATTGTCAGTATACATTGGACTGTCACCAATTTGTTCTTTGATCACATGTCTGCATATTGTATCCATTGCATTTTGCACTTTGGTTTTCATTTGTAACTGATTTTGCATTTGCACTTCATCATTTGCACCTAATCCAAGTATATTTTGGTCAAGCTTGACTTTTTATATAGCATTATATAAGTTTACTCTCTTATTTAGCCCTGTTGGGCGACTTGATGATCACTGCACAGACTCTGCAATAGTTTGGTTGAAACATCAATTTAAAAAAAAGCTGCCCTGTTTCCTCCATTAAGACTGGATTATCTGGGCCTCCGGACAAACTGCAGAAGTTGCAGGGGGCAATTTGTTTGCTGTTGGCTAACAATCTGTCCTCTCTGCGGACTTGCATGCAGGCCTTGCGTCTGATGGTGTCAACTTTCGAGGCGGTTCCGTTTGCTCAGTTCCACACGAGACCCTTACAAAGGGAGATTCTCATCAAATGGTACTATAAGGGAAATTCTCATCAAATGAAACTAAGATCCAAAGTCCGTCACAACACAGACTGCTCTACTATGGTGGCTTCACTTGTTAGCACTACACCAGGGCAAGTCTTTCCTTCCGTTTTATGGGACGGTGGTAGCCACGGACGCCAGTCTGTCAGGCTGGGGAAGAGTGCTGGGGAAGTTCTGCTCCCAGGGATCCTGTACAGTAGAAGAGTCCAAACTTCCGATAAATATTTTTGAGCTCAGAGCAATAAAGCTTTGCCTGAGCCACTGGAAAAATCGTCTGCAAGATTGTCCGGTCCGGATTCAATCGGACAATGCCACGGCTGTGGATTACATCAATCAAGGGGGCACCAAGAGTGTCTTGGCGGCCGAGATCCTGGATTGGGCGGAAAAGTTTGTTCCAGCCCTCTCTGCTGTGCACATCCCAGGTGTGAAAAACTGGCAGGCAGATTACCTGAGTCATTATTAAGGTGTTGGATCAGGGGGAGTGGTCCCTACACATGGAGGCATTTAATCTCCTGTGTGTCTGGTGGGGGACAGCCGATGTCGACCTGTTTGCTTCTTGACTCAACAAGAAGGTTCAGAGGTTCGTAGCCAGGTCTCGGGATCATCTGGCTGAAGCCACAGATGCACTGGGGGCTCCTTGGAGTCAGTATCGGCTGATTTATGCATTCCCTCCGCTAAAACTTCTGCCAAGGCTTCTTTGCAGGATAGAAGTGAAAGGGGTTCTGGTCATTGTGCTGGCCCCAGACTGGCCTTGTCGGTCTTGGTACGCAGACCTGATAAGGTTGGTCGCCAATGCTCCCTGGAGACTTCCTCTCAGGGAAGATCTGCTGTCTCAAGGACCAATCTCCCATCCTGCTTTATAGTTGCTGGCTTTAACAGCGTCGCTGTTGAAATCCAGGTTTTGAAGGATAGAGGTCTTTCTGATTCAGTGGTTCCTACACTACTGAAGGCCAGGAAGTCTACTTTCAGGAAGATCTATCATCGTACGTGGAAATCATACATTTCATGGTGTGAATCATTGGAGGTGCACTCTCGCTTGTTCTCGGTGCCTAGGGTTTTGACTTTTCTTCAAAAAGGTGTTGAACAGCGGTTTGCTTTGGGCACTATCAAAGGCCCAGTGTCGGCTCTGGTTGTGTTTTTCCAATGCCCTTTA
Source organism: Pelophylax lessonae (assembly GCF_965119305.1). Lineage (NCBI taxonomy): Eukaryota > Metazoa > Chordata > Amphibia > Anura > Ranidae > Pelophylax > Pelophylax lessonae. The sequence continues at coordinate 144,470,442 of NC_138773.1, read as the reverse complement.
GCTACGCATGCCCTGATTCACACTTTTATTCAGGGGGTTCGCCATATGGCTCCCCCTAGGAGATCCCTCGCTACCTCCATGGGATCTGAATTTGGTATTCTCTGTTCTTCAAAAACCTCCCTTTGAGAACATTAGGGATATTCCTCTGCTTGCCTTGTCTCAGAAGGTTGCCTTTTTGGTGGCTATTACTTCTGCCTGCAGAATCTGAATTGGTGGAGCTGTCCCGCCGCTCACCTTATCTGGTGGTCCACAGAGATAAAGTGATACTCTGACCTAATCAGTTGTTTCTTCCTAAGGTGATTTCTGATTTTCATTTGAATGAATACATTGTGCTGCCTTTACTTTGTCCTAAGCCCAAGCATTCCAAGGAAATGGCATTACAATTTTTGTATGTGGTGCGGTCAATTTGTTTACCTGGCGGCTACTGAGTCGTTCAGAAAATCAGATGCTCTATTTGTCCTTACCAAAAGATCTTGTAAAGGATTCGCTGCGTCTGCTGCGACCATATCCAGATGTATCAGACAGGCGGTAGTTCAGGTTTATTCGCTAAAGGCTCAGGTTCCTCCTTTCCCTGTGAAGGCGCAAGTCTACTAGGGTACTGAATGCTTCCTGGGCTTTTCGCCATCAGGCGTCAGTGCTCACGCGTTCACAAAATTCTACAAAATAGATGTGGCCGCAAGGTTTTGCAGGCTGCTGTCTAAAAGAGACATTTTTTTCTCCTTGATGGTGTATGTTTTTTTCTGGGTGAGCTCCAGTTGCTGTTTGAGCATCATGTTACCTAGTTGGCTAAGTTTAGCCTTGGGGAATTACGTTCTTTTTTTTGCGTTTTTTTTTTTTTTTTTTCCCACCCCTCATGCAAACACTGCTTTGGGACGTCCCAATAGTCAAGAAGATGGAGAACTGGATTTTTGACTTACTGTAAAATCCTTTTATCTGAAGTTGAATGAGAGAAACGGCAACCGCTCCTCTAATTATGAGTGGGATGGGGTTTTTTTTTTCTTGTAAACCCTGCTTGCAACAAAACTGAGGGCTATGGCTGAGTGAGTGGGTGTATGCCAGCAGGGACGGCCCCATAGGCATGGTAAAGCTTTTTCCTGCCTAGTGTCCTACTCCTGTAGGAGGCGGCATAACCCAATGGTCAAGATATGGAGCTGCATCTGCCAAAGAACTTCAGAGAAAAGGATTTTACAGTAAGTCAAATATCCATTTTTTCGTCCCTCAGGCTCTCAAGATAAGGGATCAAAGCCCTTTTTGGGCCTCCACCGGAGGTTCCAAGAGAACCTGGTCTGGCAAGCCACAAGTGGGCTCTTCCAGACCTACGAACAAGGCTTCCTCAGCATGAAGGGGTGCCCTCACCCGTATCTGGGGTAGGGGAGACGTCTTCGCTGGTTTCTGGATCCGTGGGCCTCCCTGGTACAGGACAAGGGGGGTCCATGAAGTCATTCAGTCTGGCTATCCTCTGGAAAGTTGCTTCCCTTCCAACCTGCACTTGTCCCCAGATCACTTACAGGGTCTTTTTGGGGCAGTGCAAGACTTGTTACTTCAAGGGGTTATTGTTCCGGTTCCAACTTAGGAACGTTTTCAGGGGTTTTACTCAAACCTCTTTACAGTTCCCAGGAATGAAGGCAAAGTACATCTCTAATTCTGGAACTCAAGGCGCTAAACTGCTTTGTGCGGGTACAGAAGTTCCGAATGGAGTCCATTCGCACAGTAGTGGCGTCCCTACATCAGTGGGATTTCTTTCTTTCATTGACAGACACGGCACCAAAGCTTCTTGAGCCGTGAGTTATGCATCTCTTCCCAGGAGTAGGACACTAGGCGGAATAAGGGTTAACAAAAATTAACAACGCTTAACTATGCCTATGGGGCAGTCCCAGGAGGTATACTCCCACTTCCTGCTCTAGGATTTCAATCTGTTTTTTTTTTCTGCCTAGTCGGGAGTAAGGACCTAGCTCCTTGCTGGGGTCACTGGTCCTGGCATTTTTTCCTTTTCAACTGAATTTTTTTCTTCTTTGTAGTTCTCATAGGAACAGAAAATAAATCAACTGCCAGACTGGGCAACGGACTGGATAGCCTAGATCCTTAAAGAGGTTGTAAACCCTCTCTTGGAACTTGTACCTATAGGTAAGCCTTTAATACGGATTTAAAAAGCACAGTGTTTCACTCCACTTCAGACAGGTGCATAACAGAGACCCCAGTCTGCTCAGTTTCTGTGGTATTGATTGAGTAGACAGAAACTGGAGGGGCACCAACATGAAAGTGGCAGTCTCAAAAAAGGAATCAGGCTGAATTTATGAATTAGGTACTCTCCATCCGCAGGGTATGAACATTGATTTTGACACCAACTGTTTCATTTCAAAATATTAAAGCACCACATGCTTTTGACATAAATCATTATGCATGGGATTGCTCTAAAAAAAGTTTTTTCACAAACTATGAAACTATAAACCCCATTAAGCACTAAGCAAGCAATTCCATTTGATCACATATTATTGCTAATATACCCATCCCTTGCATGGGTCAATGGAGGCAGGGGGGACCCTGTAACGCTCCTGCGTTTCTTATATGGTGTGGATTTTCAGCTGCAGAAATAGTTCCACGTCAGCAGTCATGTAAGAGATATGCTGAGATACCATTCCCAACCTCAATGACTCATCATGTGTGGAAGGTCTTATTTCAGCCAGTAAATACACACAATTAGCAAGCTGGTTCCTAGAGTGACTTTATGTATGTGGTAACACAATGATGAAGGTTGAGGGATAGGTTGAGTGGAGCTGATAGGTGATAGACACTTGAAGGTGAGACAGTAGCAGATGGATGCAGGAAGGTTTAGCAATGTTGTATGATAGCAGATGATAGAATAGCAGGTGGCCATACAAAAGAGATCAACCCAGTGCAGAAAAGTAGCAGTAGTCTCAAGAGCTAGCAATCTAGTTTATGCAGATGTAATAAACAGTCTTTACTATGCAGAGCTAGATAGTGTAAGCTTAGTATAAGTTTATAGAGAATTCCCCTGCGGGGTACTTAGCACTATTAGCGATACAGCCGAAGGGTGGTTCAGGAGAGGCGGATGATCCAGTAGCGGGATACAGGGATCAGCGCAGCGAGGTTCCGTCAGCGAAGTAAGCTTGCAAGCATGGAAGCTTCAAGCAAGGTTAGCATCCAGATAAGGGTGTTTGAACGAACACATGTGAGTGAGAGCCGACGCCTTAAATAGCCATCTAGTCCGGCGCTGAGTGATGACAGCTCCAGTCTTAAAGGTGTATGCGCACCTTTCCAAAAGTAAATGGTAGGGCGCATACACTTGTGGAAAGTGTAATTTAGGGTACCAAAGGTACCGGAACATTACAATACCCCCCCCTTAAGGCCTGCTCCTGAAGGCCTCTGGAGCTGGTTTGTCTGGGTATCTCGCATGAAAATTGCGGATTAATCTAGGGGCATGTATGTCAGAGGTGTTTAGCCAGGTGTCGTCTTGGGGCCCATAGTTTTTCCATCTAACCAAGTACTAAAGTTTTCTTCTGTAGATACGAGAATCCAGAATCTCTTTTATCTCGTATTCTTCTCCACCTTCAACTTGTAGAGGAGGGGGAGGTGGAATATTAGGTCTTATTCCTTGGTCCGGAACATGGGGTTTTAGTAGCGACACATGGAAAATGGGATGGATTTTTAGGTCCATTGGCAATGTAAGCTGCACTGCAGCTTTTCCAATAAGTTTCTTGATTGGGAAAGGTCCCAAGAACAGAGGTCCAAGCTTTTTGCTAGGGATCTTCAGTCTCAAGTTTTTTGTTGAGAGCCAAACGAGGTCCCCGATAGTATACTGTGGAGAAGGTCTTCTACGAAGATCATAGTACTTCTTTTGTTGACTGTGAGCGTGTGCAATGGTAGTATTTAGTAAACCCAGAGAATCCTTTATTTGGGAAAGATAGTCTGAGGCTACTGGGTTATTTGAAGGAAGGATGCGTGGAGGGAGAATAGAGGGATGGAACCCATAGTTCAAGTAGAACGGACTCTGCTTGGTTGTACTGTGAGTTGCGTTGTTGTAGGCAAATTCTGCCAGGGGGAGAAGATCCAACCAATCATCCTGTTGGTAAGAAGTGTAACAACGTAAATACTGCTCGATGCATTGGTTGACTCTTTCAGTCTGTCCGTTGGTCTGCGGATGGTAAGGAGAAGTGAGCTTCCGCTCAATCCGTAGTATGTGACAAAGTTCTTGCCAGAATTTAGAAATAAATTGGGATCCACGGTCAGACAAAAGAGTTTTTGGGATACCATGTAATCTGAAGACATGTTTCATCAGGAGTTCTGCCGTTTGTTTGGACGAAGGTAGTCTGCGAATAGCAATGAAATGTGCCATTTTTGTCAGATGGTCCACTGACACCAAGATGGTATTAAATCCTTTGGAAGGAGGCAATTCTACGATGAAGTCCAATGACAAAACCTCCCATGGAGTTTGGGGTATTGGTAGACTGCATAGTAGACCGGATGGTCTCGTAGTGTCAATTTTGGACCTGGCACAGACATTGCATGAAGAGACGAATTTTTGTATAGATGTTTTCATGTCAGGCCACCAAAATTGTCGAGAAATCAAATTGAAAGTCTTTGTCATACCCATATGTCCTGCCATAGGCACATCATGCGATAATTCCAAGATCTTGGTGCGTAGGGTAGGTGGTATGTAAAGTTTGTCGTTGTAGTAGAGGAAGCCTTCTGCATCAGTATTTAGTTGTGGTGGGGGTGAATCCAAACTTATACCATGCAGAACCTCTTCCTTTAAGGAACGGACAACTCCAATAATGCGTTTGTGAGGTATTATAGGAACGGAAGGGATTTCAAAGTAGTTTTCTTCAGTTAGTCGTGATAGTGCATCCGCCTTTTTGTTTTTATCTGCAGGTGTGTAGGTCACTAGGAAGTTAAACCTTAGAAAGAATAGTGAACATCGTACCTGTCGATGCGAGAGAGTTTTGCTAGTCTGAAGATATTGGAGGTTTTTATGGTCCGTGTATATAATTATTGGTAGTTGGGTGCCTTCGAGTAAATGTCGCCAATTCTCCAGAGCCAATTTTATAGCAAGCAGTTCCTTTTCACCCACGGGGTAATTTATCTCGGGACTGCTCAGCGATTTAGAAAAAAAGGCGACTGGATGAAGTGGTGAAGTGTGGGTTGGTCGTTGGGAGAGTATTGCTCCTACTGCCATGTTTGACGCATCTACCTCCAGAATGTATTGGAGGGATGGGTCTGGATGGCGTAATATGGGAGCGGAAGTAAACCTTGTCTTTAAAAAGTGGAAAGCCTTATTTGCTTCTTCTGACCATTTAAATGGTATTTTTATGCTAGTGAGCTGTGTGAGGGGTCTCACAATAGCAGAAAAGTTTTTTATGAACTTCCTGTAGAAATTTGAAAATCCCAGGAATCGCTGTAGCGCTTTGCGTGTAGTTGGTGTAGGCCAATCCTGAATGCAGGATATTTTACTCATGTCCATCTCGATTCCCGTTTTGGATATGATGTAGCCTAGAAAGAGTACCTCATCTTTATGGAACAAGCATTTCTTCAGCTTCACATAAAGATTATGTGCAAGCAATCTCGATAATACAAGTCTTACATGTCTTATGTGTTCAGACAGGGTCCGTGAATATATAAGTATATCGTCCAGATATACCACAACACAGACATCTAGTAAGTCTTTAAAAATATCGTTTATAAATCGTTGTAAAACTGCAGGGGCATTGCATAGGCCGAATGGCATCACAAGATATTCGAACAATCCGTATCTAGTTCTGAATGCAGTCTTCCACTCGTGTCCATCACGGATTCGAATGAGATTGTATGCTCCTTTCAGGTCTAATTTTGAAAAATAGGTAGCTCCACGCACCTGCTCAATGAGCTCAGGGATAAGCGGTAGAGGATAGCGATCTTTTATTGTGATAGCATTCAATTTCCTGTAGTCGATGATAGGTCTGAGACTTGAATCTTTATTGCGAACAAAAAAGAGTCCTGCTGCTGTGGAAGAAGTGGAAGGTCTAATAAAACCTTTTTCCAAGTTCTCATCCAAATAGGTTTTGAGATGGGCAAGTTCATCCTGTGAAAGAGGATAAACATGACCGAACGGCAATTTGCTATTTGGGAGTAGATCAATGCTACAATCATAGTCTCGATGAGGAGGAAATGCTTGAGCATTTTTCTCAAGAAAAACCTCAGAAAGATCCTGATAACATAGTGGTGCAATCTCATCTGTCACCATAGACAGAATCTTCCCGGAAAACGGGAGGTTACACGTTTCCTCGCAATAACAAGAAAGGAAGGTCAAGGACCGTTTCTTCCAATCTAAGGTTGGTTGGTGTGTGTGCAACCAGGGAAGTCCCAACACAATGGGAAAGTGGGGTGATGGTATTAAATCAAAGGTAGAAGTCTCCCTATGAGACTCGTTAATAGTGACTAGAAGTGCTTGTGTCTGATCGGTGATCGGACCAGAGGATAACGGAACACCGGTAATAAGACTTACTGAGACAGGTTTGAGTTTAGAAATAATAGGAATTTTATTTAAAGCAGCAAAACATATATCCATATAATTTCCACAAGATCCTGTGTCAATCATGGCCTTAGCAGTAATCCTGTTCTGGTCCCACTGCAATGTCAAAAAAACAGAAATGTAAGGGCTAGTGAATGAAGTTGTCAATCCTCCTAGGGAGACATGTGAACACTCACCCTTCTTTTTGTTGACTAGGGGACAGACGTTTATCTTGTGATCCGGGGATGCACAGTACAAGCAGAGATTTTCATTTCGTCTTTTGGTTTTTTCCATAGTTGATAGCGGTGGGCGTATGGTTCCTATCTCCATAGGAGCGGGGTCAACGGCCAGACTCCGAGAGGAAACGGATAATGGCATTCCCATCTTTTCAGCCTTTCTTTCTCGTAGTCTTCTATCTATGGTAATACTGAGTTGTATTAGTGCATCCAGGGTTTTTGGCAGATCCGCTCGGGCGAGCTCGTCCTTAACGGCTTCTGATAGGCCAAGCCTAAATTGGGTTTTCAGAGATGCATCATTCCATTCTGAATCAATGGTCCATCTCTTGAACTGTGCGACAAAGTCTTCTACAGGCCTCCCTCCTTGTTTCAAGGATCTTAACTGAAGATCAGCAGTACTCTGCCTATTGGGGTCATCATATAGGCTAGTGAGCTCTGCCAGGAACAAGGCATAGGAGTTGAGAAGCTGGTCGTTTTTCTCAAAAAGAGAATCTGCCCAGGCTCGAGGATCGTTTGATAGGTAAGAAATAATAGTACAAACCTTAATGTGATCAGTAAGGTAGGTACGAGGTTTTAACAAAAAAAGTAACTCACATGCGTTTTTAAATTCGCGAAATTTTTTGCGATCGCCTGTAAATACCAAAGGGGGATTTATCTTGGGTTCAGGGGACTGAGCAGAGGTAAGTTGTGTCAGTCTAATTACCTGCTGCGACAGAGCCTGATTGTCTTCTTTTAATTCAGCAAGTGCGTGTATTAACGCAGATACTTGCTGGTTTAATTGTGTCACCTGAGTGGCTATTTCTGCTGAATCAATTTTTTGGTTCGTTCAATCTGTAACGCTCCTGCGTTTCTTATATGGTGTGGATTTTCAGCTGCAGAAATAGTTCCACGTCAGCAGTCATGTAAGAGATATGCTGAGATACCATTCCCAACCTCAATGACTCATCATGTGTGGAAGGTCTTATTTCAGCCAGTAAATACACACAATTAGCAAGCTGGTTCCTAGAGTGACTTTATGTATGTGGTAACACAATGATGAAGGTTGAGGGATAGGTTGAGTGGAGCTGATAGGTGATAGACACTTGAAGGTGAGACAGTAGCAGATGGATGCAGGAAGGTTTAGCAATGTTGTATGATAGCAGATGATAGAATAGCAGGTGGACATACAAAAGAGATCAACCCAGTGCAGAAAAGTAGCAGTAGTCTCAAGAGCTAGCAATCTAGTTTATGCAGATGTAATAAAATGTCTTTACTATGCAGAGCTAGATAGTGTAAGCTTAGTATAAGTTTATAGAGAATTCCCCTGCGGGGTACTTAGCACTATTAGCGATACAGCCGAAGGGTGGTTCAGGAGAGGCGGATGATCCAGTAGCGGGATACAGGGATCAGCGCAGCGAGGTTCCGTCAGCGAAGTAAGCTTGCAAGCATGGAAGCTTCAAGCAAGGTTAGCATCCAGATAAGGGTGTTTGAACGAACACATGTGAGTGAGAGCCGACGCCTTAAATAGCCATCTAGTCCGGCGCTGAGTGATGACAGCACGTCTTAAAGGTGTATGCGCACCTTTCCAAAAGTAAATGGTAGGGCGCATACACTTGTGGAAAGTGTAATTTAGGGTACCAAAGGTACCGGAACATTACAGACCCTCACTCTACAAGTAATAATTAACTTTAAAATATTGAGCAATCTGTTACATCTGTTACAATCTGTACATTTGTAATAGTAAGTAGTCCCGATGTTTCATGCCCCCTGACCAATGTAAATTGAGAATGGGAGGAGAGTAATCCCTATTGGAGCAATCCAGTGTATGGGACAGAAGGGAGGAAGTTTTCCGTCTAGTATTTATTCCTGCTGTAGATAATAGCGTAATGTACATGATAGCGCAATGTATATGATAACGTAATAGTTATAATAGTAAACAACCCCGATGTTCCATGCCTCCTGTTCCATGCCCCCTGACCAATGTAAATTGAGAATGGGAGGAGAGTAATCCCTATTGGAGCAATCAAGTGTATGGGCAAGAAGGAAGGAGTTTTCCGTCTAGTATTTATGCTTGTTGCGAGGAGACCTGTGCCCAACTTCCGAAGACGTCACGTTTTGATGACGAAGCGCATCAAGTGGAGCCGCACGTAGCCTCGTTTTCTCTGTGGTATGTGGAACGCATACCGCATTCTACCAGGAAGCTCTGTGTAGGAAGCGGGCGCAACTTTACTTGCGCCCTGTATGGTTTCCTGGCTGTTTTGAGCGGTTGTTTCCACTTTATATTTTATATCTTGTCCAAACCACGTTTTATTTTGTATCATTTTAAGCCTTGTCGCATCTCTGGCAATTTTTAAATAAACATGGATTTTATTTACTACACCATGAGGAGTGCAATTTCTCTGCTTTAAACACACCATACTATAGGAGAATCCACGACCACCCGGACACGGATGGCTGGGACCCCGCTGGATACCTACTTTACAAGCCTTATTGACCCACTTGTCGTAAGACACTGGGGGTCAACACCATCTGGTGAGTTTGCATTGCCTACCTTACTAACACAGGAGCACGTAGGGTGACACCACCATTGCCCTGATTGTTTTTTGAAGCACCGTCACTGAAGCTATAAAATTATATATTTATTTTGGAACATTTTTTCTTCTTGGACTATATGGGCAAAATATTTTTCACTCACTTTTTGCACCTTTTACCTTTTTAGTACCTGTATATATACTTTTTAGGTTTTATTGGTAATTTGTCATCATACGTTTTGTGCAACATTTATTCATTCACATTTGGATGTATTTTAGTTGATGCTATATATTTGTATATGACTGCAAAGTCATATTAAGTATAAAATTTACACTTTATAAGGGTGTACACACATAAAAAGTACACATGGATAAGCACACAGTGGATATGGATAACCAACATCACGGGTATAACAGCTACTATACTGGTTCATTTTCACTGCACATTTTTGATTTGACACACCATAATCTTTAAAACTTTTCCAGGATATTACAACTGTTTCCATTCCTACCCTTTGGGTTGTCCATAGCAGCAATCCCACAGTCACACATATATCACATAATCCCTAGGCGGGAGTGTTTTTCCATATTTATGTATCATCATTTATCATCACTCTGAAGGATATGCGCTGTGAATAATACTTAGTATTATACAACTTTAAAAGTATTTCATAATGAGCTAGCTCATTATGCCTTTGTCTTACAGGGTTTTTTTTTTTTTTCATTTTTTTTGGGCAGGGTTTACTTCCTCCTTCGGGGCCTGAGTCGCAGCGTAACTCTAGCCCGCAACACTCCCCCATTCCAAGATGGGGAGGTGGTCTGCCCGGAGTGGTGCCCACCCAGTTCCATGGTGTGGTAAGTAGTGTCCTCACCCACTCTCCCTTTGTGGTCCCTCAGGGTGGATGTGGACCCCAGATTTCCCTACCATTCCCCCCAGCCCCTCTGTCACGGTGGTCTTTGGTCCCCAACGTACCCCCACTCCCCCCCCTGGTGAAGTAGGAGCTGGCTTGCCACTTGCTCCTGTAAGGGGGGTGGATGTGGTGTTGCTGACAGGGCTGTACGGATCGCACACGGGGGTCTTTAAGCAAGTTGCAAAGGAATATTCCCCTAGGTTTGGGATTTTTCAGGCACAAATTTATAAATGATTCAAAGATCAGATGATGGACGGGAACTTCTTAATCCTTCCAAGGATAAGAAAACCAATGATAGTAATAACATCAGGATAATCACCCCTTATATGTACCAACATAATAAGATCAAAAAAATAGTGACCAAACACTGGCACTTATTAACTTCCGATCCTATTCTAGTACAATACCTTTCCAACACACCAGGTTTTACCTACAAAAGAGCTCCGGCCCTCCGTGACAAGCTTGTCCGGAGCGAATTTAACAGTAGTGATATGACATGTTGCAAATATAAGGGTACCTATATATGTGGTTCATGCCACTATTGTGGCTTTATGTTGACACAAAAATTTCCCAGTCTACCGAATGGTCAAATTTTTAAAGCGCGACACTTTGCAAACTGTCGCACGATCGGTGTCATTTATATACTCCTATGTACATGCGGATGCTTCTACATAGGAAAAACAAAACAGGAGTTCTGGCGACGCGCTTACCGTCACATTCTTAGCATGCGCAAGCCAGACCCTGAACTCCCTCTTGGACGCCACGTGAGTCTGGTCCATGGAGGCAAATTCCCTAGGATTAAATTCCTAATTTTGGATCGTGTCCACCCTAGCCCCAGGGGAGGAGACTGGAACAAAAGTCTCCTCCAGCTGGAGTTGAGGTGGATACATTCCCTAAAAGCCACTGAACCCCCAGGTTTGAATGGAACCCTGTCATTCAAGCCATTTCTGGAGGGTTTCACTTCAGGTGGAATGGAAAAGTAAAAATAGATGCATTATACATCTGTCTGTATTTTATATGATGCATATCTTTCCATATATATGTACCTCCCCTTTAACACTCAATGTCGATTATGTCTACTATTATACCATCTTGTTTACACAGATTTGTAAAGGAGTAATTAACCATAGGCTGTGTCCCCCTATATGTAAATGTCCACCGCACTTAATCTTTACATAGATTTTATTTTCAAGTCTATGATAATTCCCATTCGAAATAATTATCCCTTTTTCCTTTTAACATCATTTGGGCTATATTTGGCGAGGTAATCACCACAATGCCATAATAGCTTTATAATCCTTATCTATTATTCAATATACCCGTTCTCTCTGTCTTCCTGGTTTTTATGGTAACCCTGGCACTGGTGAGACAGACCGCCGTATTGGTGCTCGCTGTCTCTGGTCGGCCCTGCCCATTGCAGTTCTCTGCAGACATGGGCGGGCCCGGCCACTCGCAAACCGGATGTGGTTATCCACTTCCGGTTACGTGACCCGTGCCGGTGGAACGCGGACGCCATTTCCGTTTCCGCCGGCGCGATGACGCATGTCATGCGCATTCTCGGCGGCGGGGCTGTTCCTGGCGTCCGCTGTCCAGGAAGCCCCGTTAGGCGGAGCACCAGCTGTGGACAATGGGACCAAATCAAGGTAATATTTAAATCCACACACCTCCTTTGCAATCCTCACATCTTTCTGACCACGCTGGTCGATCCTCATATGTGCTACCCGCTGCCCAAGACCATACAGGTAATTGGCTATTTTTTATATATTATGACAGGACACACTGGATTTCATCTACGATGACCCAGATGCCCTGCAAATCCTTTGGAGATCTTTAGTGACTCCTAAACTAACTAACATATTCCCTATATGCTATATTTCTCCCCTTAGTTGGTCCATATTGTCTACTTCCTGGTGTCTCAGCCTTTTGCTTTGGGACTTCAGGTTCCCACACCTGCTAGGAGACAGGAGACCTACAATAAGATCCTTTCCATGATACAATCCATTATACTGGTCATTTTTTGACCCATGTGATACACAAATATCTAGGACGGTGGACTCACATGTGTGGCAGACCAGCTTGTTTTTAATCACCCTACAGGCTCCATGTTTTATCACAAGACTAACCATGTAAGTGTTTGTTTTTCCAACTACATTAACAACTATGCAACCTACTTTTTAATAATATGTGGATTGCGAGACATTATATGTATATGAATGATGTATATGTTAATAGAATACCTCTATTATGTTCAATGGCATAATTATAATACTGTTGTTTTTGTTTATTAGAACACTTCTCCGTTTTGAAACCACCCCTGAAGAAGGGAACTAATTTCCCGAAATATATTGGGTACTGGTTAGAGTCATCTCACGGATATGGTTGTATTCTTGATGATCACACATTGCCTGTAATGTTTTTCTTTTTAATGTCTACATCAATTTATTTATCACTTTAATAAATGTTATAATTTTCTGCATTGATCTTTGAATCATTTATAAATTTGTGCCTAAAAAATCCCAAACCTAGGGGAATATTCCTTTGTTACTGTATTCAGGGATGTGGCACATTCTTTTGGTCCACCTACCACGAGCAAACCTCTCTTCTTTAAGCAAGTTGCCGGCCCCCTGGGGGTTAGTGACTGAGGCAGGAATATCCTCTGGGCTCCCTGCGGTGGTTATTGGGCTGGGGGGGAGCCGATGTCTCATCATCCGCGGGTCTGCTCATTACATGGCTGAATCGGGCTCAAAATTTAGTCCGCGGCTTTGCGGCCTATTCACAACTGTCCAGGTACCTGGCCAAGCTGACCGAGTGTCTGGCCAGTGTGACCGAGTTGCTGATGGATGCGCGCCTCACGGGGCAGGATCGGGCCAAAAATTAAGGGCCGCGGCCTACTTGCAGCTGTCTAAGTGCCTGGCCAGCCTGACGAGTGACTAACCAGGCTATCCGAGCTGATGATATGGCAGAGGGATGCTGCCAACGGATGCGTGCCTCACCCAGCTGAGTTGGGCCAAAAGGTTGGGGCTGCGGCTTTGCGGCCCACTCGTGGTTGAGGGAGCTTGCTGTCCGGGCGGCTGATCAAGCTGTCTGAGCTCCAAACCGAGCTGCTAATCAAGCTAACAAAGCTGCCAGCGGACTGAAGCTGAAGCAGCCATTGTGTGGGGGTACTCTGCCTGCGCATCTGCATCACGGCGGGTCCCCTCTTCCCCTTTCTAGGGGGCTATGTTGATTTATGTCCTTCATGGTGGGCGATCCTTAGGTCTAATAGGTGGTCCTTTTGTGGACCTTTTAGTCGGCGTCTGCAGGACTGTGGTTCGGCGACCTCCCCTGCTTATGTTCTCAGGGTGAGCTTAGTATATATATAGCGACTCTACTGGGTCTGCGTCTATGCACTTTGGGGGGCTCTGCGGTAAGGATTATTCCTCGTTTACTGCACAAGCAAGGGCGCTGGTGGATGCACTGATTGTATCGGTGCAGGAAACTTTAAACATGGGGGATGCAGCTGCTCCTGCGTCAGAGGCGCCGGTCCCCTCGTGGCCCGCAGATCCCTAAAGCGGCAAAAGGGAGTACCTATTGTGACAAAATTCTGTCAAGTCAGTGGAGTTGTTCGAAACGCAATAAGGCGGTGCCTAAGCAGTTTGATAGATGGTATCTCTTGAAGAGTCTCTGTTGAGTACGTGGGCAGTCCCACCTGTGGTGGACTCTCAGGTCCATTTCTGCCCCATTTCCGGTGGAGGAGTCTCCAGTTTTTAAAATATCCTTTTGACGGTATAGGCAGAGGAAGATGGAGAGTCCTAAACGATTTCAGGGACTTAGGAGCTAAGTTGAGAACTAGGACCTCCAAGGTAGTATTTTCAGAAATACTACCTGTACCTCGAGCCACACCAGAGAGGCAGCGGGAGATTAGGAAAGTTAACAAGTGGCTGAGGAGCTGGTGTAGTAAGGAGGGTTTCGGGTTCCTGGAGAACTGGGTCGACTTCTTAGTCGGCCACCAGCTCTATGGTAGGGACGGATTGCACCTAAATGGGGAGGGAGCAACCGTACTGGGTGAGAAGATGGCCGAAAAGTTAGAGGGGCTTTTAAACTAGCAAGATCCAGAGGGCAGAAATGGGGACATTAGCGGTAGGGTGTTTGGAGCTCCTAAACCCAGGAGGGGTATGGGGAGAAATCACAAGAGCAGCCTAAAAACATCAAATGAGGATATTTGTAACCGATCAACCGATTACGAGGCTTGTATACCAATGCCAGAAGCCTGGCTAACAAGATGGGAGAGCTGGAGCTGCTGATGTTTAAGGAGGACTTAGTTGTTGTGGGGATAACGGAGACTTGGTTTGACAGCTCTCATGACTGGATGGCGACCATTCAGGGGTATTCCCTTTATCGCAGAGATAGAGAAGGTAAAAAAGGGGGAGGGGTATGTCTGTATATTAAGAACAGTATACAGGTAAATGTGAGGGATGATATTAATAATGGAGCTATGGACGAGGCAGAATCCCTATGGGTAGAACTTCAAAGGGAAGGCACTGTGGGAAAAGTAATATTGGGCGTATGCTATAGGCCCCCCAACCTGAGGGAGGAGGGGGAGGCCGACCTCTTTTTACAGATAGGATTGGCAGCAAGGATGGGAAATGTCATTATAATGGGGGACTTTAATTATCCAGATATAGACTGGGCAGAAGGAACAGCCAAGGCTCGGCAGTTCCTAAATGTTTTGCAGGACAATTTCATGGGTCAGATGGTGAATGCACCGACAAGAAAAAATGCGGTTCTTGACCTTCTGATTACCAACAATACAGACCTGCTCACGGATATAGAAATACGGGACAACTTAGGAAACAGTGACCATAGGTCAATTAGTTTCAGTATTAATTACAGTAATAGGAAACACAAGGGCAATATAAGGACACTGAATTTCAAAAGAGCCAATTTCCCAAAACTGCGCTCTCTGCTAGAAAATATCAAACGGGATAGTACCCTGGGAACAAAGAACACGGAGTAAAAATGGGAGTGCTTCAAAAGCATACTTGACAAAGGGATTGACCAGTGCATTCCAAAGGGAAATAAATTTAAAAGAGCAAAACTAAACCCTGGTTGGCTAAACTCCAACATAAAAATGCATATTAATGCTAAAGGAAAGGCCTTCAAAAAATACAAGACTGAGGGGTCATTGGCAGCATTCAAGCATTACAAAGAGTGTAATAAGAAATGTAAAGACGAAATCAGGGCGGCTAAAATAGAACACGAGAGACATATAGCGGAAGAGAGTAAAAAGAACCCCAAGAAATTCTTTAAAGCGGTTGTAAACCCTAAAAAAAAAAAAAAAAAATAATAAACCTGCAAGACAAAGGCATAATGAGCTAGTATGCATCGCATACTAGCCCATTATGTGTAACTTACCTTAGAACGAAGCCCCGACACGGACCCCCGGACATTGCTGCGGGCGCTGCCATGATCCCTCGCCGTCTCTTCCGGGTTCGGCGGCTCCGGCGCGATGATTGGCCGGAGCCGCGATAACGGCAAGCTCCCGGCAAACAAAATTGAAGGTCCCCCCGGACCTTCAGAGCGCATGCGCCGCTCGCGCTGCAAATATCTCCTAAACCATGCCGGTTTAGGAGATATTATTTGTACCTACAGGTAAGCCTTATTATAGGCTTAAAATTTTTGGGGGAGCATACCCATGTATTTCCAAAGCTGCTGCAGCTATGAACCAAAAGACATGTATATTAAAAAAGAATAGCGCGCAAATGCAAAAGAAATTACTACCAAATCTGAAGAGAGATTTAATATACATTTTTTAATATACATGTCTTTTGGTTCATAGCTGCAGCAGCTTTGGAAATACATGGGTATGCTCCCCCAAAATTTTTTTGCCTGTTTATTATGTATTCGGTCTGACCAGACTATCGAGGTTGAGCAGCCCTCCCCACCCCCCACATACACCTGTACTCAATCAGTGTCCACCATCAAATGGATATAGGAGGAGTCCCCTGTAGTGCATTTGCACATTTTTCCCAGCAAGGAGTGTTGTCTCCAAGGGTTAGAAGGGCTGGATTCATCTCTTTTTCATGGATAGTGTAGGACCCACTGATAATGGGGTACTTTGACGCAGTAGTGGGCTTGAGCACGATATGGCCATATGGTGGGACCAAACCCCCATTTTTATTTATGGACTCTCTTCAGATTTGGTAGTAATTTCTTTTGCATTTGCGCGCTATTCTTTTTTAATATACATGTCTTTTGGTTCATAGCTGCAGCAGCTTTGGAAATACATGGGTATGCTCCCCCAAAAAAAAAATTTTTTGCCTGTTTATTATGTATTCGGTCTGACCAGACTATCGAGGTTGAGCAGCCCTCCCCACCCCCCACATACACCTGTACTCAATCAGTGTCCACCATCAAATGGATATAGGAGGAGTCCCCTGTAGTGCATTTGCACATTTTTCCCAGCAAGGAGTGTTGTCTCCAAGGGTTAGAAGGGCTGGATTCATCTCTTTTTCATGGATAGTGTAGGACCCACTGATAATGGGGTACTTTGACGCAGTAGTGGGCTTGAGCACGATATGGCCATATGGTGGGACCAAACCCCCATTTTTATTTATGGACTCTCTTCAGATTTGGTAGTAATTTCTTTTGCATTTGCGCGCTATTCTTTTTTAATATACATGTCTTTTGG
The DNA here is from genome assembly GCF_965119305.1 of Pelophylax lessonae. Classification (NCBI taxonomy): domain Eukaryota; kingdom Metazoa; phylum Chordata; class Amphibia; order Anura; family Ranidae; genus Pelophylax; species Pelophylax lessonae. Next base: position 144,453,610 of record NC_138773.1, on the reverse strand, counting down.
TTCATAGCTGCAGCAGCTTTGGAAATACATGGGTATGCTCCCCCAAAAATTTTTTGCCTGTTTATTATGTATTCGGTCTGACCAGACTATCGAGGTTGAGCAGCCCTCCCCACCCCCCACATACACCTGTACTCAATCAGTGTCCACCATCAAATGGATATAGGAGGAGTCCCCTGTAGTGCATTTGCACATTTTTCCCAGCAAGGAGTGTTGTCTCCAAGGGTTAGAAGGGCTGGATTCATCTCTTTTTCATGGATAGTGTAGGACCCACTGATAATGGGGTACTTTGACGCAGTAGTGGGCTTGAGCACGATATGGCCATATGGTGGGACCAAACCCCCATTTTTATTTATGGACTCTCTTCAGATTTGGTAGTAATTTCTTTTGCATTTGCGCGCTATTCTTTTTTAATATACATGTCTTTTGGTTCATAGCTGCAGCAGCTTTGGAAATACATGGGTATGCTCCCCCAAAAAAAAAATTTTTTGCCTGTTTATTATGTATTCGGTCTGACCAGACTATCGAGGTTGAGCAGCCCTCCCCACCCCCCACATACACCTGTACTCAATCAGTGTCCACCATCAAATGGATATAGGAGGAGTCCCCTGTAGTGCATTTGCACATTTTTCCCAGCAAGGAGTGTTGTCTCCAAGGGTTAGAAGGGCTGGATTCATCTCTTTTTCATGGATAGTGTAGGACCCACTGATAATGGGGTACTTTGACGCAGTAGTGGGCTTGAGCACGATATGGCCATATGGTGGGACCAAACCCCCATTTTTATTTATGGACTCTCTTCAGATTTGGTAGTAATTTCTTTTGCATTTGCGCGCTATTCTTTTTTAATATACATGTCTTTTGGTTCATAGCTGCAGCAGCTTTGGAAATACATGGGTATGCTCCCCCAAAAATTTTTTGCCTGTTTATTATGTATTCGGTCTGACCAGACTATCGAGGTTGAGCAGCCCTCCCCACCCCCCACATACACCTGTACTCAATCAGTGTCCACCATCAAATGGATATAGGAGGAGTCCCCTGTAGTGCATTTGCACATTTTTCCCAGCAAGGAGTGTTGTCTCCAAGGGTTAGAAGGGCTGGATTCATCTCTTTTTCATGGATAGTGTAGGACCCACTGATAATGGGGTACTTTGACGCAGTAGTGGGCTTGAGCACGATATGGCCATATGGTGGGACCAAACCCCCATTTTTATTTATGGACTCTCTTCAGATTTGGTAGTAATTTCTTTTGCATTTGCGCGCTATTCTTTTTTAATATACATGTCTTTTGGTTCATAGCTGCAGCAGCTTTGGAAATACATGGGTATGCTCCCCCAAAAATTTTTTGCCTGTTTATTATGTATTCGGTCTGACCAGACTATCGAGGTTGAGCAGCCCTCCCCACCCCCCACATACACCTGTACTCAATCAGTGTCCACCATCAAATGGATATAGGAGGAGTCCCCTGTAGTGCATTTGCACATTTTTCCCAGCAAGGAGTGTTGTCTCCAAGGGTTAGAAGGGCTGGATTCATCTCTTTTTCATGGATAGTGTAGGACCCACTGATAATGGGGTACTTTGACGCAGTAGTGGGCTTGAGCACGATATGGCCATATGGTGGGACCAAACCCCCATTTTTATTTATGGACTCTCTTCAGATTTGGTAGTAATTTCTTTTGCATTTGCGCGCTATTCTTTTTTAATATACATGTCTTTTGGTTCATAGCTGCAGCAGCTTTGGAAATACATGGGTATGCTCCCCCAAAAATTTTTTGCCTGTTTATTATGTATTCGGTCTGACCAGACTATCGAGGTTGAGCAGCCCTCCCCACCCCCCACATACACCTGTACTCAATCAGTGTCCACCATCAAATGGATATAGGAGGAGTCCCCTGTAGTGCATTTGCACATTTTTCCCAGCAAGGAGTGTTGTCTCCAAGGGTTAGAAGGGCTGGATTCATCTCTTTTTCATGGATAGTGTAGGACCCACTGATAATGGGGTACTTTGACGCAGTAGTGGGCTTGAGCACGATATGGCCATATGGTGGGACCAAACCCCCATTTTTATTTATGGACTCTCTTCAGATTTGGTAGTAATTTCTTTTGCATTTGCGCGCTATTCTTTTTTAATATACATGTCTTTTGGTTCATAGCTGCAGCAGCTTTGGAAATACATGGGTATGCTCCCCCAAAAATTTTTTGCCTGTTTATTATGTATTCGGTCTGACCAGACTATCGAGGTTGAGCAGCCCTCCCCACCCCCCACATACACCTGTTCTCAATCAGTGTCCACCATCAAATGGATATAGGAGGAGTCCCCTGTAGTGCATTTGCACATTTTTCCCAGCAAGGAGTGTTGTCTCCAAGGGTTAGAAGGGCTGGATTCATCTCTTTTTCATGGATAGTGTAGGACCCACTGATAATGGGGTACTTTGACGCAGTAGTGGGCTTGAGCACGATATGGCCATATGGTGGGACCAAACCCCCATTTTTATTTATGGACTCTCTTCAGATTTGGTAGTAATTTCTTTTGCATTTGCGCGCTATTCTTTTTTAATATACATGTCTTTTGGTTCATAGCTGCAGCAGCTTTGGAAATACATGGGTATGCTCCCCCAAAAATTTTTTGCCTGTTTATTATGTATTCGGTCTGACCAGACTATCGAGGTTGAGCAGCCCTCCCCACCCCCCACATACACCTGTACTCAATCAGTGTCCACCATCAAATGGATATAGGAGGAGTCCCCTGTAGTGCATTTGCACATTTTTCCCAGCAAGGAGTGTTGTCTCCAAGGGTTAGAAGGGCTGGATTCATCTCTTTTTCATGGATAGTGTAGGACCCACTGATAATGGGGTACTTTGACGCAGTAGTGGGCTTGAGCACGATATGGCCATATGGTGGGACCAAACCCCCATTTTTATTTATGGACTCTCTTCAGATTTGGTAGTAATTTCTTTTGCATTTGCGCGCTATTCTTTTTTAATATACATGTCTTTTGGTTCATAGCTGCAGCAGCTTTGGAAATACATGGGTATGCTCCCCCAAAAATTTTTTGCCTGTTTATTATGTATTCGGTCTGACCAGACTATCGAGGTTGAGCAGCCCTCCCCACCCCCCACATACACCTGTACTCAATCAGTGTCCACCATCAAATGGATATAGGAGGAGTCCCCTGTAGTGCATTTGCACATTTTTCCCAGCAAGGAGTGTTGTCTCCAAGGGTTAGAAGGGCTGGATTCATCTCTTTTTCATGGATAGTGTAGGACCCACTGATAATGGGGTACTTTGACGCAGTAGTGGGCTTGAGCACGATATGGCCATATGGTGGGACCAAACCCCCATTTTTATTATAGGCTTACCTGTAGGTAAAAGTGTCAAAAAGCGGGATACTACCGCTTTAAGTATATAAACAGTAAGAAAGCGAGGCCAGAACACATTGGCCCCATAAAAGACAATAAGGGAGTTTTGGCCACAGAGGACAGGGAAAAGGCGGTAGTGTTAAATAATTTCTTCTCTTCAGTCTTCACAAAAGAATCGGGGGGGGGGCTACACTAACCTAGCTTGTAAGGCCAAACTAAACAACACAACTCAGGAAATACCGCCATGGCTAACAGAAGATAGACTTAGAACTAAACTAGAGAAACTTAACATAAATAAATCACCGGGACCGGATGGCTTGCACCCGAGGGTTCTTAAAGAGCTCAGCCAGGTGATTGCCAGACCATTATTCTTGATCTTTAAGGATAGTTTACAGACGGGTATGGTGCAAGCTGATTGGAAAAAAGCCAACGTGGTACCAATATTTAAAAAGGGGCCGAGATCTATCCCGGGTAACTATAGGCTGGTCAGCCTAACATCAGTAGTCTGCAAGATTTTGGAGGGGATGTTAAGCGATCACATACAAGACTTTAGTAATGACAATGGTATTATTAGTAGTAATCAGCATGGATTCATGAAAAATCGTTCTTGCCAAACCAATCTATTAACCTTCTATGATGAAGTGAGCTGCCACCTAGATAAAGGTAAGCCTGTGGATGTGGTGTACCTGGACTTCACAAAGGCCTTTGACACCGTTCCCCACAAACGCTTACTGTTCAAACTAAGGCAGGTAGGTATGGACCATAAGGTGAGTACCTGGATAGAAGAACTGGCTCCAGGGGAGGTTGCAAAGGGTGGTGATTAATGGGGAGTACTCAGGTTGGGCGGGTGTGGAAAGCGGGGTCCCCCAGGGTTCTGTCCTGGGGCCAATCCTGTTTAATTTATTCATAAATGATCTAGAGGAGGGCAAAATCTTAGTATTTGCAGATGATACTAAACTAAGCATGCCAATATCTTCTGGGCAGGATGTGGACTCCTTACAAGCAGACCTGAACAAAATTATGGGGTGGGCAACTACATGGCAGATGAGGTTCAATGTTGAAAAATGTAAAGTAATGCACCTAGGTACCAGAAAGCAAACTACTCACTGGGGGGGGGGGGGGGGCTCTGGGTGAGTTTAGTATGGAAAAGGACCTGGGGGTACTGGTAGACAACAGGCTTGGCAGTGGCATGCAATGCCAAGCCGCTGCAAGCAAAGCCAACAGAATACTGGGATGTATAAAAAAGGGGATTCACTCCAGAAATAAAGAGATTATTCTTCCACTCTACAAGACTCTGGTCCGGCCACATCTGGAGTATGCTGTCAAGTTCTGGGCACCGGTCCTCAGGAAGGATGTGCTGGAACTGGATAAAGTCCAGAGAAGGGCAACAAAAATAATTAGGGGAATGGAGGACATCCGCTATGAGGAAAGACTACAAGCACTGAACTCATTCTCTCTGGAGAAGAGACGATTGAGGGGGGATATGATATCAATGTACAAATATTGTACTGGAAACCCTAGCATATGGAAAAACCTATTCAGAGAAAGGAAATACAATAAGACGCATGGCCACTCACTAAAACTACAGGAAGGAACCGCGCATTCAGCCAAGGCTCGGCAGTTCCTAAATGTTTTGCAGGACAATTTCATGGGTCAGATGGTGAATGCACCGACAAGAAACAATGCGGTACTTGACCTACTGATTACCAACAATACAGACCTGCTCACGGATATAGAAATACGGGACAACTTAGGGAACAGTGACCATAGGTCAATTGGTTTCAGTATTAATTACAGTAATAGGAAACACAAGGGTAATATAAGGACACTGAATTTCAAAAGAGCCAATTTCCCTAAACTGCGCTCACTGCTAGAAAATATCAAATGGGATAGAACCCTGGGAACAAAGAACACGGAGGAAAAATGGGAGTGCTTCAAGAGCATACTTAACAAGGGGGTGGGCCAGTGCATTCCACTGGGAAATAAATTTAAAAGAGCAAAACTAAACCCTGGGTGGCTAAACTCCAACATAAAAATGTATATTAGAGCTAAAGAAAAGGCCTTCAAAAAATACAAGACTGAGGGGTCATTGGCAGCATTTAAGCATTACAAAGAGTGTAATAAGAAATGTAAAGATGAAATCAGGGCGGCTAAAATAGAACACGAGAGACATATAGCGGAGGAGAGTAAAAAGAACCCCAAGAAATTCTTTAAGTATATAAACAGTAAGAAAGCGAGGCCAGAACACATTGGCCCCATAAAAGATGATAAAGGAAAAATGGCCACTGAGGACAGAGAAAAGGCGGAAGTGTTAAATAATTTCTTTTCTTCAGTCTTCACAAAGGAATCGGGGGGCTACATGAACCCCGCTTGTAAGGCCGAACTAAATAATACACCTCAGGAAGTGCCGCCATGGCTAACAGAGGATAGACTTAGAGCTAAACTAGAGAAACTTAACATAAATAAATCCCCGGGACCGGATGGCTTGCACCCAAGGGTTCTAAATGAGCTCAGTCAGGTGATTGCCAGACCATTATTCTTGATCTTTAAGGATAGTTTACAGACAGGTATGGTGCCAGCTGATTGGAAAAAAGCCAACGTGGTACCAATATTTAAAAAGGGGCCGAGATATATCCCGGGTAACTATAGGCCGGTCAGCCTAACATCTGTAGTCTGCAAAATTTTGGAGGGGATGATAAGGGACCACATACAAGACTTTAGTAATGAAAACGGTATTATAAGTAGTAATCAGCATGGATTCATGAAAAATCGTTCATGCCAAACCAATCTATTAACCTTCTACGATGAAGTGAGCTGCCACTTAGATAAAGGTAAGCCTGTGGATGTGGTGTATCTGGACTTTGCAAAGGCCTTTGACACCGTTCCCCACAAACGCTTACTGTACAAACTAAGGAAGGTAGGTATGGACCATAAGGTGAGTACCTGGATAGAGAACTGGCTCCAGGGGAGAGTACAGAGGGTGGTGATTAATGGGGAGTACTCGGATTGGGCGGGTGTGGAAAGTGGGGTCCCCCAGGGTTCTGTCCTGGGACCAATCCTGTTTAATTTATTCATAAATGATCTAGAGGAGGGGATATCTAGTACAATCTCAGTATTTGCAGATGATACTAAATTAGGCATGCCAATATCTTCTATGCAGGATGTGGAAATCTTGCAAGCAGACCTGAACAAAATAACGGGGTGGGCAACTACATGGCAGATGAGATTTAATGTAGAAAAATGTAAAGTAATGCACTTGGGGGCCAGAAACCAGAAAGCAAGCTACTCACTAGGGGGGGAACCTCTGGGTGAGTCTAGGATGGAAAGGGACCTGGGGGTACTGGTAGACAACAGGCTTGGAAGTGGCATGCAATGCCAAGCCGCTGCAAGCAAAGCCAACAGAATACTGGGTTGTATAAAAAAGGGGATTCACTCCAGAAATAAAGAGATTATTCTTCCACTCTACAAGACTCTGGTCCGGGCACATCTGGAGTATGCTGTCCAGTTCTGGGCACCGGTCCTCAGGAAGGATGTGCTGGAACTGGAGAAAGTCCAGAGAAGGGCAACAAAAATAATTAGGGGAATGGAGGACATCGGCTATGAGGAAAGACTACAAGCACTGAACCTATTCTCTCTGGAGAAGAGACGCTTGAGGGGGGATATGATATCAATGTACAAATACTGTACTGGCGACCCGAGCATAAGGAACAAACTATTTAGAGTAAGGGAATACAATAAGACACGTGGCCACTCACTAAAACTAGAGGAAAGGCGGTTTAACCTTAAAGTGCGTAAGGGGTTCTTCACTGTAAGAGCGGTAAGGATGTGGAATTCTCTTCCGCAAGCAGTCGTATCAGCGGGGAGCATTGATAGTTTCAAAAAACTATTGGATGGACACCTTAAAGACCACAACATACAGGGGTATACAATGTACGGTTAAAAGCAAACACACACACATAGGTTGAACTGGATGGACTTGTGTCTTTTTTCAGCCTCACTAACTATGTAACTATGTAAAGGCGGTTTAACCTTAAAATACGCAGGGGGTTCTTCACTGTAAGAGCAGTAAGGATGTGGAATTCTCTTCCGCAAACAGTCGTATCAGCAGGGAGCATTGATTGTTTCAAAAAACTATTAGATGGGCACCTTAAAGACCACAACATACAGGGGTATGCAATGTGTGGTTAACAGTAGACACACACACATCATAGGTTGAACTGGATGGACTGATGTCTTTTTTCAACCTCACTAACTATGTAACGGTAGAGCGAGACTTTGGCCTGGCACATGTTTTCTGTGGCCGGTTCGGTCCTTAGACCGGTGTGCATCATAGCATGGTGTCCCTGACTTTCCAGAGTGAGCAAAGCTTTTGCGCCAGGATCTGGAGGGGGAACAGATTCCTCCTGCTTTTGCAGGGCTGGTAGACTTGTTGGTCCAATGGTCTGTGATGCCTTTCTGGATGCGGCTCCCTTAGTCTCTGGGCTGTCCAGTGACAGCAATGATCCTTCGACACATGATATGGCTAAAATGCTGGTCTGCGGACCAGGCTTTCCAGATGGCCTTATGTGATCTTCCTCTTGTGGGGAATTGTCTGTTCAGAGCCTCCCTGGAAAGACCTCCTCTGGAGGTTGCAAGAGGATTTGGTCTGGTATGCTGAGAGCAGGTCCTTCCAGACCTGCAAACACCCCTTCTGCCTGAAGGGGCGCTCTCACCCGTATCTGGGGTGGGGGAGGACATCTTTGTTTTCTTTCCGGACCCATGGATCTCCCTGATTCAAGACAAGTGTGTATACGAGCTGATTCGGTCCGGCTACAAGATTGTTTTCAGTCTTCTCCAGAGAGGTTCTTTCCTTCTAACCTGCATTTATCCCGACTGCCTGTAAGGTCTCTTTGGGGTGGTGCAAGACTTGCTAGTACAAGTGGTGATTGATTGTTTCGGTCTCAGATCTCGGAACATTTGTTTCATGTTTGCAGGTCCCAGGAAGAAAATCGAGGTTGGTCCAATCTTGGACCTCAAGCTCTGAACCGCTTTGTACAGGTACAAATGTTTCAAATGGAGTCCATTCATACGGTAGTTGCATCCCTAAATCAGGGGGATCTTCTAGTCTCTATTGATAGTAAGGACGCCCACCTTCATATTCTGATATGTCGCTTCCTCTGCTTGCTGTTGGCAAGGAGCATTATCAAGAGGTCTCACCTCAACCCCCCTGGTTTTCGCAAGTGTTGGCATTGTTGTGCCAGCGGGGAATTGTAATACTGGAGTACCTGGATGATCTTCTGCAAGCAGAATCTCCGTCGCTGTGAAGGACAACCTGGAGATTACTGTGGGGACTCTGCAGGAGTTCGGTTGGAAATTAAATTTCCAGGTATTGGTTTTGGTTCCATCCACCTAGTTCGACTATCTGAGTCTGTTCTAGACTCGGCCACAGCCAGGGTGCTCCTCCCATGGGATGAGTCTCAAAAACCTGTCCACACGAGACCTCTGCAAAGAGATATTCTTGCCATGTGGGGCAAGAATCCACAGTCTCTATACAAGCTGATCCTGTTGGGCCGGGGTACGAGAGGGTCCCTGATTCAGTAGGATTCGCTCTCTCGCTCTTTGACAGGGTAAGTCTTCCTTCCCCTGTACTGGACGGGGGTCACCACAGATACCAGCCTGTCCGAATGGGGTGGCGTTTTTTTTTGGCACGGAATGTGCTCAGGGGCTCTGGATTCTGGAAGAATCCAGACTACCGATCGATATACTAGACATTTCCTCTGGAGGTGTTTCATCAGTTGTGTCTCTGGTGGGGAACTCCCGAGGTGGGCCTGTTGGCCTCTCGTCTCAACAGGAAGGTGCTTGGGTTTGTGGCCCGGTCTCGGGATCCTCTGGCCGATGCCCCAGACACACTGGTGGCTCCTTTGGGTTCAGTATCGTCTGATATACGTCTTTCCTCTTCTAGAACTTCTGCCAAGACTCCTGCATAGGTTTGTGGAAGAAGGGATTACGCATATCTGATACGGTTAGTCGCCGATGCTCCTTGGAGACTTCCTCTTAGAGGAGATCTGTTGGCTCAAGAGCCAATCTTCCATCTTGCTTTACAGTCACTGGCTTTAACAGCTTGGCTGTCAGAAGCCAGGTGCTGAAGTCTAGGTTTTCTGAATCAGTGATTCCCACGCTGCTGTAAGCTAGTAAATCTACTTCTAGGTAAATTTATCATCTCGTTTGAAGAGTGTACTTTGCAGGTGTTAATCTCTTGGGGTTCACCACTGCTTCTTTTTGGTGACACGGAGTTTGGCTTTTCTCCAATGAGGTGTGGAGCAGTGCCTGGCCTTGGGTACCATCGAGGGCCAGGTTTGGCCTTGGCAGGTTTTCTTTCATCCTCCTTTGGCTATGTTTTCTGTGGTTCGCACATTTGTTCGGGGGGTTCGCCACTTGGCTCCCCCTTGTTGGATCTCCACTTGGTGCTGTCGGTTCTTTAGTAACCGCTGTTGGAAATTATTCATGAAATTCCTCTGCTTACATTTCCCAGAAGGTAGTCTTCTTGGTGGCTTTTTCTTCTGCATGTAGGGTGTCCTAGCTGCCAGCTTGTCTTGTCCTTCATCTTACTTGGTGGTTCACTGAGATAAAGTGGTGCTTCAGCTCTACCAGTCGCTCCTTCCTAAACTGGTTTCCGTTTACATAAAAGTCTAAACACCCTAAAGAGCTTGCCTTACATTCTTTGGATGTTGCTCAGGCAGTAAGGGTGTATCTTGCGATGACTGAGTCATTCCAAAAATCAGATTCCCTATTTGTCCTTACGGATGGATTCTGTTAGGGACTGGCCACGTCTACTGCGACCATTTCCAAATGGATAGGCAGACGGGGGTGCAAGCCTATTCCACTAAGGGTCAGGATCCTCCTTCCCTGTTATGGTGCATTTTTTTTTTTTTTAAATCAGAAAAGTTTTGAGAAACGAAACACAGTACAGAATATATAGAACTTTGGCATATAAACAGGACAATACATGCAGGATGTCAATGAGCAATTCTGTACAAAGAGTAAACGAGAAATAGAAACCAAGGATAACAATGTAAAACAGGCCAACATTCCCAACATCGTAGGCAGTTCTTCCCAAGTCAGTAATAGTCGTCTCTGGCTGTCCCCACCCTCAAAACTATGACAGGTACAGGAATGACGAACTATAAAAATTTGTAGCAAATAAAAGGAACCACCACCCGGCAGAGAAGCGTAGGGTACCATGTACTAGCGGGTGGGGGAAAACAGCACCCCAACCATCAAGCACACGATAGGATGCATCACTGTAAAAGCCGTTGCATGACGAGCTCCCTGGGTATCCAGCCAAGGAGACCATAGTTTTTCAAATTTTTGGGGCCTACCCCTATGTTGATAAACATACTTCTCCAGGATGAGGATATCTCCCATCGAGGCCACCCACCGTTTAACTGTAGGAGGATTTTCTGATTTACAGCACTGAAATAGTACCTTCCAGGCGTAAAAGAGGGCTCTAGAGAAAACCAGCCTAGTCGCCACCTCCGGAATGACCTCCTCCAAGACCCCCAGAAGGCAGTGGGCCAGCTGCAGCGGGACAGATACCTGAAAAATTTGGTTTATTGTGCGCAAAACTTCAGTCCAATAACAATGCAGCTTCGGGGCAGCGCCACAGAAGGTGAATAAGATCCCCCGGGGGTGTGCCTGCACATGACACAGAGTGGATCCGCGAGCCCACCCATCCTGTGAAGCTGGACTGGTGTGTAATGGGCACGCAGTAGTAAGTACAACTGAGACATTTTTTGAAACGTATTAAGGGTACATGTGTTAACCACCTGAAATGCCTCCTCCCACTGGTCACCTGTCAAACTGCCGATGTCTTCCTCCCATTTGGCCATAGCTTTGGAGGGGTGCGCCTCCAAATACTTGGACAGAAGCATATGGTATCCCTGAGAAATAAACCCCTTTTGTGGTAGCGGTGTTCTGAACAACATGGAAAATCAGTGTGGGGGAGAGTTTCCCAGCAGGTTGACTCGCCCTGGGCCCGCACAGCGTGCGCCAATTGTAGATAGTAGAATGCCATATACAAGGGCAACTGAAACTGGCTTTGGAGATCCGTGAAGGGCAGAAGTGTCCCAGCCCGGAATATTTGATTTAAGCGACTCACGCTGAGCGCGCCACCTGGCTCCCTGGGGAATCTTAGCTAGTTCAGGGTAAGTCTTGTTATCCCAGATGGGGCTATAGATTGTGAATCCCTGCGCCTCCTGAAGTTGCTTGACCTTGTTCCACACTTTTTGGAGTAGGGCATAGGTGAGCATATGCTTATTAGATCTAAGAAACGATTGGGCCTCCAGTCCCTCCGGTATTGAGGGCGCACCAGAGCCGACCAGGAGGAGGCGGACAGTCACCCCCCCCCCCCCCCCGAGTCGGGGGCCATGAGGCCAATAAAGTGCTGAAGCTGGGCGGCCAGATAGTAAATCCATTGGTTAGGCAACGCCAGCTCCCCGCCATCTTTGGGGAACTGTAGCTGCTCCAACTTTATTCTCGGAGGGCGGGTCCCCCATAGCAGCTGCCAAAATAGAGAATTAATTATGCGGAACAGTTTAAGGGGAATTACAACCGGGGAATTATGTAGTATGTAAAGCTGAGGCATCAGTATAATTTTAATACGATTTGTTCTCCCTGCCAGGGACAATTTAAGTTTACTCCAAATATTAATCCGCAGCCGGGAGCGTTGTATTAACGACTGAAGGTTAAGGTGACAGTAGTCCCGAACCACGGGGGAAACGCAGACTCCCAAGTATTTAAAAGAGGGAACCAGAGGGATGGGCAGTCTATTGTGTCTGGCCTCCCCGGTGCGGAATCCAGCAGCAACGCGGACTTGGACCAATTGATCGTGAGGCCGGAGAAACGTCCAAACTCAAATGATGGACATCACCCGGTTTAGTGAGGACGAAGTGTCACCAAAAAACAGTAACATGTCATCCGCATATAGCATGATCTTCTCATGTAGGTCCCCGTATTGGAAGCCGGTTATGTGCTGCTTAGAGCGCACCAGAGGCTCTATCGTAGGAGTGGAGACAGGAGTCAACCCTGCCTCGTGCCCCGTCCTAAAGGGAAAGTGTGAGACAATCTATCCGAGGCCCGGATGGCCGCCTGTGGAGAATCCTACAGCAGGCGCACCCAGGCAATGAATTGGTCCCCAAACCCAAATTTGGTCCGCACAGCCCACAAATCTCTCCAACTGACACTATCAAAGGCCTTATTGGCATCAAGGGAGAGTAGGGCCCTCTGACCCATATTGTCAGCTGGGGTTTGGATATTGAGAAATAAGTGTCGCAAGTTAATGGCCATCGACTTCTGCGGCATGAACCCAGCCTGGTCAGAATGAATTATGGAAAGGATGTGCTGATTCACTTGCAGAGCTAACACTTTGGCCAAAAGCTTGATATCGCTCTGCAAAAGGGAAATTGGTCGATATGAGCCCGGATCCAGGGGGTCCTTGCCAGGCTTCAAAAGAAGGATTACGTTTGCCATAGTCATGGAATTGGGAAGGACACACCTGTCAACAATTTTGGTAGAATGGTTTCCCCAAAGGCCGTGTATACCTCCATGGGCAACCCATCCCCGCCCGGAGCCTCACAGGTCAGGAAGGAACTGGCTGCCGTTCAGAGCTTGTCCAGAGTGATAGGCGCATCGAGGGCTCCTGTGACAGGTTGGGCAGGGAAACCGATTCTAGGTAGGCACTCAATTTACCATCAGGGTAGACATCTACATTTCGATATAAAGCGGAGTAGAAGGAGGCCAATTCCTTAACAATCAAATCAGGGTCATTGACCACACGACCCGCAGGGGGTACGGATGGCCCCAATCATTGGAGACGACTGCTGTGCATTAGCAATTTTAGCCAACAGGCTGCCTGTTTTTTCTCCCTCCTCATACTACGCCATTTTAGTAAAAAAACGTTTGCGTTCTGCGGCGGAGGATCTCAACCGGTCAAGCGAAGCCTGAGAGGATATCCATGCCTCCCTCGCGGAATCCGAAGGGTCCACAACATATGACAGTTCAAGCTGGCTTACCTGATCCTCCACACGCTGCAGAAGGAGAAAGGAGTTGTGTTTAACCTCATTTATCTCGGAGATAAACACACCGCGGAGGAAGGCCTTAAAGGTCTCCCACCGCAGCAGGACGTCGTCATAATGATCGTGAGTAAGAAAAAAGTCCCCGATTTGGGAAGCTATACAGTCGTGGGAGGGGAAGAATTTGAGCCAGAAGGCGTTCCATTTCCAGTGAACCCTGAGTAAAATGGAGGGGGGCCTAGTAACCAATTGAATAGAGAGAGGGGAATGATCTGATATCCCCCGGGATGATAGCCCACCTCTAGGATATGAGGGACAACCTGGGCCGAGCCCACACAAAGGTCAATGTGGGATAGGGAGCCATGGGTTTTGGAGAAGCAGGAGAATTGGCGGGCGGTGGGGTTTTCGGTGGCACCAGATGTCCACCCATCCCACCTCTGATAAAAATCGGCTAAGAATGGTACCCTTACCAGAAGAGGGGCGGGGGGTGTCTGTCTAGGGCAAGGTCCAGGGGACAATTGAAGTCTCCGAAGAGGAGTACCGGGAGGTCAGGTCTGCCAGCTACAAATGACAACAAGAACAGTAGAACTTCCCTAGAAAAAGGAGGAGGGATGTAAACACATGCTATAATCGAAGTAAAAGTATGCAGTTTGCAGTGCAGAAAAATAAACCGACCATTATGGTCCACTAAGGAGTCCAGTTCCTGGTAGGCAATTGCCTTGTGAATCAAAATGCTTACCCCACGGGAGTACACAGAATGAGTTGAGTGCTACGCCACCCCTATCCAGGGGTAGTGAAAGGAGGACAGTGTGTCACGGGTCAGGTGAGTCTATTGTAGGCCAACAATAGCCACGTGAAATTTCTTGAGGCAGGTGGAAATCATGGTCCTCTTCAGGGGGTCACTCACCCCCCGAACATTCCACGAGATCAAAGTTGTCGCAGCCATGGAGATAAAGGGTAAGCATCAGCAAAAACAGGACCAAGAGGCGCGGGTAAGCCAAATGTACATATCAGCATCGAGGATCCAGGTGGGAAGAGTGTGGACGGAGATGTCAGTTGAGGCTCCTGGGAGCTAGAATAAGGTCAGTAGAGAGACAACTTGCGCAACTGCGCTGCAGGGAGGTAGAAAAACAATTGGAGGAGCAGTAGAGGCTCCATGTCAATAACTGCTGTACAGCGCAGCCTTCCCGCCCCCGAAGGTATAGGACACACAGGAGCATGAAGTGTAGGTGCCAACAGGGCACTCCGAACTGAACAAGGGAAGTAGGATGTCCAGGCAGTCCATGCCAATCCCTCACGGCCAAAGCTCTAACAGAAGGTGACATTTTGGGCACTGGATAGCAAAAACAAAGGCAAGTCAGTATTGTGCGCTGAAGGTAGAACAGGAGTAACGGTCCTCAAATGAAAGCACTGAGAGAATACCACAGGCTCGGTTGGTGAAGGATCAGTTCCGACCGGCGTCAGGCTGCCGGCTTTGAAATTCTTGTTTATGCATATCTAGCCAGTCAGCAGCATCCGTTGCGGTTTCAAAGAAATGGGACTGGCCCCCCGCAGTCGGGCCGGGTACAACATAGCCTATTTAAGTTAAATCCGCTGCAGCCAATTTTAACATCAACATATTTGGATCTCTTCCTTTGAACCTCCGCAGAGAAATCCGGAAAGGATGATATGCGGTTACCATTGTATGTTATCAAGCCCCTTTCCCGAGCCAGTCGCAGGATGATTTCTCTGACTTTATAATTGAGCAGGCGGGCCAGTATAGAGCGGGGGGGCCGCCAGGAGGGAGAGGTTGAGGTGGTGTGTGGTGGGCCCTCTCTACCGCAAAAAGGGGTGTAAAGGCCTCTCTCCCAAAAAGATCCTGCGGCCATTGTTCTGTAAAGGCGGTGGGGTCTCTGCCCTCAATTTTTTCAGGGAGGCCCATTATGTGGACATTATTGAGGTGGAGCCGGTTCTCAAAATCATCTGCCCTGTCATTAACTTGAGAGACTTGCTGTGCAGCCGTCCTGGCATCCCTGGCCAGGGGGGGGCAACTGATCCTCCAGGTCACTAATGCGGCCCTCCACAGCTGTGGTGCGCTTCCTAATTTTCTGTATATCCTGGCGCAGAAGGGACACAGTCTCCCTTAAACTGCCAAAACGCTCCTTAATACCATCCACAGATGCAGTGCATTTATGTACAGCATGTAATATCTCCCCCCAGGGTGGGCTGCACCTCCTCCTCCACAGGCATGTCAAAGATATCAGGGGAGGAGGCATGAGAGGTATCCAGGGGCACTGTGTCATCCAGGGAAGCAGGCTCCGCCGTCCCAGGTAGGCCTGAGTCCGGGGCACTGTGCTGGGAGCTGTGTGGGAGAGAGCTGCTGGAGCTAAGCAGTCTCTGGGCGTAATATAACATGTCTCTAGGGGGATCTTTGGTGGATGGCTTGGGCCCCTTAAGCAACTTACCCCCAGTGTCCTTAGGAGTGTCTGTGCCTCGTGCGTAACGCTGAGGCAGGGGTGCGTGGGTGCCATCTTGGGAGGCCGGTGCTGCGGCTAAAGCAGCGTCTTTGTCCCCCTTCCTGGTCATCGTGGAGCACACCGGACAGCAAAGGTAAGAGCAGGCACTGCGGGGGAGCTCAGGGCAGCAGCTGGGGTCGGTACCGAGCGAGGTAAAAGGCGAGCAAAGGATCAGAAGAGGAGTGACAGCGGGAGCTCTGTGAAGTGCGACTACTCACATGCTGGTGCATGCCACGCCCCGTTATGGTGTATTTTAAATGGGTACTTGGTGCCTCTTGGGATTTTCGTCAGGCGTCAGTGGTGCAGGTTTGCAAGGCGGCCACCTGGTCATCGAAGCACATTTTCAGAAAATGTTTATAAGGTGGATGTTTTGACATCTGCAGATGCCTCCTTTTGGCTGCAAGGGTTTGCAGGCCCCTGTTGGAGAGGATTAGTCCTCTTTGAGGGTGTACTTTTTTTGTCAGGTGAGCTCCAGTTGTTCCTGGTTAGCCTCCTGTTTTACCTGGCCCCTCATGTTGACACTGCTTTGGTACGTCCCTCGGGTCAAGAAGCTATGGAGCTGTGTCTGTCAATGATTGAAAGCAAAAACTGGATTTTTGTCTTACCATAAAAAAATCCTTTTCTCTGATGTTCATTGACAGACAAAGCACCCACCCCTCTGTAGTTGGGTTATGTATTATCCTGACACTGGTGCTAGACATTTTTTGTGGTGGGTCCCCCTTTTTAGTGGAGACTCAGGAGCATGTTTCCCCACATGACCCCCCTCTCAGAGGCTGCAGGTCCCCCTGGGGTCCCAGCTCTCCATTAAATCCCTGATGGAGGTCCTAGAGTCCTTTGTTTACCAGGTGGAGGTGGCCTTTGGGCAGCGGGCTAGCAAAAAGCATTCCCTGGCCTTATCTGTCTCATCAGAGCCTGAATCGAATTTGGCCGCTGCAGATATGGCCCATTGGGGGTTTGCAGCAACGCTCCCTGATTTATCAGATAGTGAGGATGATTCCTCCACACCTGTAGCTGCGAACCAGAGGACATTGGATGATGCAATGATTACAACTGTGTGGGAAACTTTAAAAATGAAGAATGCAGCTGAGGCTGCAGCAGACGTGTCGGTCCCCTTTGGCACCCACAAGCCAGTTTCCTTATCCCTCCTATTTTGACAAATTTGTCTATAAAGAATGGGAGCATCCAAACTGGCCCTTTGTGGTTCCTAAACACTTTGCTGTGAGGTACCCCTTTGAGGAGTCACTCCTCAGGAAGTGGACTATTCCACGAGTGGTGGACCCCCCATATTCCAGGTTAAACAAGACAGCGATGATTCTGGTAGAAGAATCTCTGGCTTTTAAAGATCTGGCTTACAGGAAGGTGGAGTCTGTGGCTCGCAATATGTTAACTATTGCTGGATCAGCGGTTTGGCCAGTCTTTTGCGCTGTTACCTAGAAGATGAGCAGATTCCATCCTCCTTTGCGGAGTTGGCGGACGCGTCCGTCCAGGGGCTGCAGTTTGTCTGCGATGCCTCTTTGGACGCGGCTCTCCTGATTTCTAAGCTATCTGTTTTGGCAGTGGTGCTTAGGCGTGTATTGTGGCTTAAGTGTTGGTCTGCAGACCAGACTAAAAAGCACTTACTTATTTACCCTTTCTAGGCGATCGCTTGTTTGGGGGCTACACTGGATGACATAATTCGGAGTCTCGCAGGGAGGAATAGTACCTTTCTTTCACAGTCTGGGAAGGGGAAAGAACCTTGTCACAGACATGGCCTGTCTTTCTCTGCTCACAGGAAGTTTTTTTTGTCCTTCGGGGTCCTCTGACAAGGTATCTAAACCTTTTAAGTCCTCCTAGGAAGGTTCCAAGCGGCCCTGGTCTGGCAAGCCGAGAGCAGGATTTTCTAAACCTGCAGACAAGGCTCCTTCAGCATGAAGGTGCACCCTCATCCTTACCTGTCTTTGCTGGTTTGCGAGCCTGTGGACCTCCTTGGTAAGCAACAAATGGGTCCAAAGATAGTTTCGTTCTTGCCCTCCGGAAAGGTTCTTCCCTTCCAATGTGCATCTGTCCCCGGACCGATTGCAAGCTCTCTTTGGGATGGTGTAAGACCTGTTGCTTCAGGGTGTGATTGTCCCAGATGCGGTATCAGAATGGTTTCAGGGTTTTTTATTCAAACTTGTTCAAGGCCCCAAAGAAGGACAAGGTGCATCCAATTCTGGACCTCAAAGAAGGACAAGGTGCATCCAATTCTGGACCTCAAGACGCTGAACTGATCTGTGTGGGTACAGAAGTTAAGAATGGAGTCTTCGCACAGTGGTGGCATGCCTTCATCAGGGAAACTTTGCTTCTATCGACATTAAGGATGCTTACCTGCACATTCCAATCTGTGCCCGACACCAGCGCTTTCTCTGATTTGCTGTGAAGGAGGGGGGTTATCAGTTTGTGGCGCCGGATCTTCACAAAAGTGTTGGCCCTGGTTCTGGCGTTGCTACATCAGTGGGGAATTACGGTACTGGGCTACCTGGAAGACCTTTTGGGAGCGGAGTCCTCTGCTGCCCTGACGGAGGACGTAGAGATCACTCTACAGACCCTGAAAGAGTTTGGCTTCTAAACTACCAGAAGTCTGCTCTGATTCCATCCAGAAATTTGGATTTTCTGGGTCTGACTCTGGATTCAGCTCTTGCCAGAGTGTTCCTTCTTCTGGTCAAACCCCAGAAGTTGCATGCTGCGATTCATCTATTGCTGTCCAGCAGGTGTTCTCCCTCCAGACTTGCATGTGGGTGCTGGGCCTGATGGTATCTACCTTTTAAGGCAGTCCTGTTTGCACAGTTCCATACGAGGTCCCTTCAAAAGGAAATCCTGGTGAAATGGGACAAGTGTCTGAGGTCTCTGGACGATCAGATTCGGCTGAGCCAGGAAACCAGGGGGGGTCCCTGGTCTTGTGGCTTTGCTCTCAGGCTTTTCGGCAGGGCAAATCCTTTCTCACCTTGTATTGAACAGTGGTCACTACAGATGCCCGTCTGTCTGGGTGGGGAGGTGTCCTGGGGCTGAACTCCGCTCAGGGTTGTAGGACGCTGGAGGAATCCAGACTACCGATCAATATTTAGAAGAACTACCTTCTTGGGAATATACTTTTTGCTGACATTGTATTTACATACAGCATAAAAGACCGCTAAATCTATAGAATAAACCGAGAAGAGAAAGAACATCTTACACTCTCATGACATGGAACATCTCTACTTCTCTCCTTTTGAATATAATCGCGAAAGCTGAGAAGTCTATTTCGACACTTTACAGTTTATGGCTTTGACGGCCGGGCTGTTGAGAAGTATAGAGGTTTGCCTGGGTCGGTGATTCCGACACTGCTGAAGGCTAGGAATTCTACGTTTAAGAAGATATACCATCATACGTGGAAGCATACATTTTGTGGTAGGAGTTGATTAGAGTTTACCCTCATTCTTTTTTGGTGGCTAGGATTTTGACCTTCCTTTAACGAGGTGTGGAGCAGAAATTGGTCTTGAGTACCATCAAGGGCCAGGTTTCGCCTTGGCGGTCTTCTTTCAGTGACTCCTGGCCATTTTGTACTTTTATTCAAGGGGTTCGGCATCTGACTCCACTGATGCGGTCTCCACTACTACCATGGGATCTGAACTTGATGCTTTCAGTTCTCCAGAAGCCTCCCTTTGAAAATATTCAGGAGATTCCCTTGCTTACGCTGTCCCAAAAGGTGGCCTTTTTGGTGGTGTGACGGTATGCGAGTTGATGTAGTAGATAATCGCTATATTTCACCTCGCATACGGCGAGCGCAAAATAATATTCAAAGAGACCCAAAAAGATATCCTGTAATAGCGTATTAATTTCTAATTCCTCATTTATGCCCCCAGGTGACAAAACGTCAAGGGCATAAATCCAGTAGATTTCTCTGCGACATAAACACACAAACCTCTCTGCTTCAGAAAAGGTGGGGGGAATGGATTCTATGACCCATACTTTTAGGCCAGCACTAGATTTATTGTGGTGTTTTCTGAAATGTCGAGGTACACTGTGGTCGTCTTTACCGGCCTGAATTGCTCGGCGATGTTCTCCAAAGCGTTGTCTTAGCGGCCGTATAGAGTGGCCTACATAATGTAGGCTGCAGGGGGCAGGATAGACAGTAAACCACATGTTCCGTGTAAAATTCTTTAATGGGGTAAATTTTACCCTTAACAGAAAACTTTTTGTCCATGATGGCACATCATGGACACAGAGGCACAGAGGTTTTTTGCACTGATACATTCCGATAATGGAGAAGAATTTTAATGAGGAGGATGCATGTTTCTGGAACGAAGCTTACTCGGGGCTATCTGGCTCTTAATATTTGGAGCTTTCTATATAAAAACCTGGGTTGATTGGATATGGAATTAGCTAGGTGAGGGTCCTGTTGAAGTATTGACCAATGTTTGCGCATAATATGTTCCATGATAGTGTATGGTCACAATTTTGACCAAATTAAATACCTGCACTATTAATATTTCAAATGGGTCAGGCCCATCCATAGGCACCCAAGTTGCTATACCATCCAGATTTATACATCATCCAATGAGTAATAATTCATGCAGCAGATATTGCTCAAATCGAAAACACATTTTAAATTCATTAATCTTTCGACATATAAAATGATTAAAATTAAAATATATCACATATATATAAATCCAACTGGTTCTGTGCGGGTCTATGTATAAAAATTATTATAATTATAGTAAAATGTTACCTAAAATTGAAATAAAGCCTAAGCAATATTACACTATCCTCTGTTCCCTGTTGTCTGCTTGCATTTTGACTGGCTGTGATACGGTGCCTGACCCTGAGTTGGAGGAAACAGCTAAAGGTGTCCTGGAATCACTGGAGGCGGCTCGATATCCGGGGGCAAGGGATCATGCAGCTGATGCATACAGGATCAGATTAATGTGAGATGTGGTGAGTGTCCATTACTAAGGGGAGCACGGAAGGTGTGGTGAAGGCTGCTGATCCTCTGTTAACCACTTAAGCCCCGGAGGATTTGGCTGCTAAAGGACCAGGGGTTTTTTTGCGATTTTTTACTGCGTGACTTTAACGGACAATTGCGCAGTCGTGCGACGCTGTACCTAAACGAATTTGACGTCCTTTTTTTCCCACAAACAGAGCTTTCTTTTGGTGGTATTTGATCACCTGTGCGATTTTTTGATCACGCGCTATAAACAAAAAAAGAGCGTAAATTTTGCAAAAATAACAATATTTTTCACATTTTTTTATATGAAATTCCCCAAAAAAAAAAGTAAAAATCAAAATTTTTTAACATTTTTCGGCCAATTTGTTTTATGCTACCTATGTTTGGTAAAAAAAATCGCAAAAAGCGTATTTTGATTGGTTTGCGCAAAAGTTATCGCGTTTACTAACAAAGAGAAAGATTTTTGTCATTTTTGGTGTTTTTTTTTTTAACGCGTAATGGCGGCGATCTGCGATTTTTTTTTCGGTACTGCGACATTGCGGCGGACAGATCGGACCCTTGACTGACATTTTTGACACTTTTGGGGTTACCAGTGACATTACTGCAGTAATCAGTGCTATACATATGCACTGTTACTGCAAAAATGACACTGGCAGGGAAGGGGTTAAATTTATTGGACAGGGAGGGGTTAAGTGTGTCCTAGGGGCGTGCTTTCTACTGTGTAGGGACATTCCTATTGGTGTAAAAGCAAAGATCAACCGTTCTACATAGTAGAACGGTCAGATCTTTACTTTTACACAGGGAGAACTGACAGGCAGCTTGTTTACACAAGCTGCTCTGTCTTTCTCCCTTCACAGGAGCGATCGCAGTGTGACTGGCGGACATCGAGTCCGCCGGTCACACGCACTGACTTGCCTGTGAACGAGCCGCGGCGGGCGCGCGCCCGCCCGCGATAGGCTCGCAAGTCAGTGACAGGCGAGTGACGTACCGATACGTCACTCTGCCTGGCCGGGGCTGACCGCCGCAGTATATAGTCGTGCGGCGGTCGGCAACTGGTTAAGGAACACAGATGTCTTTTAGCCGAGGAGACTACATCTTGAAAAAGTTTTTCCTGCTAAAGACTGGACATTCTAATTTTAACCATTCATGTTATGGGGATATCAATATCATGAATCATTATCATGCTATCACACAGTATGATTAAGTGCCGCTGAATGTGTTGCATGCCGTACTATGACCACACACTGTGATTTGCATTTACGCATTTTTTATATAGAGTTTCTGTTTACAGTGGCTGCTAGTGTATACATCAGAGTTGCACATAATTTTATTGTATCATTGTAAGACCACGAATATTTATATATTTATTTATATATTATGTATTCAGATTGTGAGCGCCGGGCGGGTGTATGCAGTTTACCTTCAGACACCTTTTTTTAAAACAAAAAGATGTAGCGTCTAGAATGAATTGAATCTGATTGGTGGGAAGAGTATGATCATCCAACAAAGACGTTTGTACGGCTCGTATACCAACATGATGTGGAATGGATGTATATAACGATGTGACATCTAAGGACAGCCATAAGTAGTTAGATTCCCTCTTGTACGGTTCCAACAGTTCCAGAAGGTGGGTCTCATGTACCCACTTGTACAGGACTTACAATCATACATCCGCGATGGGACTCACCTTCTGAAACTCTTGGAACCGTACAACTACTCATGCCTGAACGGGACTGCTATTTATCAAGGGCCCTTGATAAAGTCACGTTGGTCTGTGACGCAACGCGTCGAGAGAAGCCGTTTGATGTCACTTCCGGTCCACGGCCGAGACCGAAAGTAATCGGAAAACACCGATGTGCGCGGTTGCTACTTTGTATGCTGCTTACTGTCTACTGAAATGTGTGTTTCTCTTACGTCCTCCGACAATCGCCGCCCACTCATACAGTCTTCACTTATGGGGGTATTGACTTCATCTCCACAGGAGTTTCTAGGCATGAGACTTGTAAAAGAACAATAAATCTACATAGTCACACCCATAGGGGCTGTCCTTCTAGTCCAATACCCCCCTGCAATAGCCATCCCAATTCAGTTTGTCTTCTGCCCTGTGCTGAGGCTACAGGGGTTAAAAACCGCCGCTCCCCCCTTTCAAGTGTGGGCAGCATGTCTGGCTTCACTGTGGGCGCACATACAGCATGCTATGTAGTGTATTTTCGCGCCTTACGGCGCCATCTTGTGTGTGACAAACGATCGTTCCGAGCACATGTCGGCGGCCATCTTGCCGAAGCCTCCCATTAGTTTACATAGCCATCCATTTTCCCTTGGCCTGCAGCTTAGTTCAGCCTCCGGCGGTGACATCGCTTCCTCCTTTCTCACAGAGCCGACCGAAGGAGCTGGTAACACTTTGTGGGGTTCTGTCCTGCTGTTCTTTTTCCTGTCCTGCCTTGTGCAATCTTCCTGGTCAGTTTTGTCCCTGCGGGGGGTCTGTGTGTCACAGTATTATAGCGGTGTGCTGTGGGGGTCTGCGGCGCACTTAAAGGGCCAGTTTAAAAAAAAAATAAATAAAAAACTTTTCTTTTCTGTTATGGACAGCAAATTCCCGCCAGCTTTGGTGGGGGATTCAGGGTCCTCTGAATCCTCCGCCATCACTAATTTCGCTGCTGTTGTGGCAACTTTGGTGTCAAAAATGGATGTGCTGGTGTCTGAACACGTGCTGCTAGGAAAAGGCCTAGATTTTCCTTTTTTTCTGATTCTGAGTGTGACATAGATGCTGTAGGTAGCGTGGCCCTTTCAGGGGCTCGCTCTTCTCAGGACCCGCAATAGTCTGAGAGGGAGGCGGAGGTTGCAGGGGTGGATGACTCCCCACCCCCCCCCCCCCGGGTCGCCCGAGGAACGCGCAGCTATGGATGAGTTGATCCTAGCAGTAAAGGAAACACTACATTTGGAGGATGAGCCCACTCCTCCGGGCGTTGTGTCCTCTTTTGGTACACACAGGACCCGCAAAACGGCGCAGGTTTTTCCTTGCCCCGCAGAGTTTCACCATAAGGTGAATGAGCTATGGCGTAATTTAAAACACACCTTCGTGGTGCCTAAGAAGTTTCAGCTTCTCTACCCTTTTGCGGCTACTACGGCTGCGCGCTGGTGTGTGCCTCCTCAAGTGGATCACACGGTGGCCTGGTTGAACAAAGCTACCCTGCTCCCCGCCGAGGACTCCCCAGTGTTTAGGGATCCTACCGACAGGTGACTGGAATCTCTTGCCCGTCATTCCTACATGGTGGCGGGTTCCTTGCTCAAGCCTATTTTTGCCTTTGTGATGGTGGCTCAGGCTGTGGCGGATTGGACCAAGGTGCTAAAACGCACTCTCGTGGCCGACTCTGCTCCTCCCACTACGGTGGAGATGGTGGATCAGATTTATCGTGGGGTCATGTATTTGTGCGATGCGGCTCTAAATGAGGCCCCTTTGGCGATACGCCTGTCCAGTGTTGCTGTGGTTAACCGTCGCTTAATCTGGTTAAAATGCTGGTCGGCTGACCAAAAATCCAGGAAGACGGTGGCTGACATCCCCTATGCGGGGTCTCGCCTTTTTGGGGAATCCTTGGACTAATTGGTTAAAGAAGTCACTGGGGGGTAAGAGCACTCTGCTGCCCCAGAATCCTAAGGGCAAGTTTTTCCGCGGTAAGCGGGGCCCTACTTTTAAACCTACTCAAGGGTCCTTTCGTGCCTTCAAGGCGCAGAACAAGGGAAAACCCTTCAAGCGCCAAGGTAGTCAGAAAAAGCCCTTGTTTGGCAAACAAAATTCCGGCCAGGCCGGTGCGGCGGCTCAGTCCACCTCTGCCTGAAGGGGCGCCCTCACCCGTTACAGGGGTGGGGGGACGTTTGCGGGGTTTCCTCCAACCTTGGCTGTTCTGAATCACGGACAGGTGGGTTCCGAAAATTATTCGGTCAGGGTACAAGATCGAATTTCTTTCACGACCGGCGAACAGATTCTTTCCCTCAAATCTTCATTTGACCCCAGGGCGGTTACAGGACCTACGTCAAGCTGTGCAGGATCTTCTCGCTCAGGGGGTAATCGTCCCGGTGCCTCATCGGGACAGGTTTTGGGGTATTTATTTGAATCTGTTCACCGTGCCCAGAAAGGAGGGCAAAGTGCGTCCGATTCTGGACTTAAAAGCACTGAACTGCTTTGTGTGCATTCGAAAGTTCTGCATGGAATCACTCCGCTCGGTGGTGGCCTCCCTGAATCCGGGGGAGTTCCTGGCCTCAATAGACCTGAAGGATGCATATCTACACATCCCCATATTCGAGGGCCATCAGAGATACCTCCGATTCGCTATCACGGAGGAACATTACCAGTTTGTGGCGTTACCTTTCGGTCTCGCTTTGGCTCCAAGGGTCTTTATTAAAGTGTTGGCGCCTGTTCTGGGCCTGTTGCGGGCACAGGGCATTGCGGTCTTGGGATATCTGGACGATCTCCTGTTAAGATCGAGTGCCAGTCAAAGCCTGCTGCGCGATCTGTCCACTACGGTCCAGACGCTTCAGGAGTTCGGTTGGACAATCAACATTCAGAAGTCGACCTTGTCACCTTCGGTTCATCTCCAGTATCTGAGAATGGTTCTGGACTCTGCTCAAGCTAAGGTGTTCTTCCCGAAGGACAAGCTCCGGAACCTACAGAACAAGGTCAAGTCCCTCAGGGACAATGAATCCTCGTCACTCAGGACCTGTATGCGGTCCCTGGGGTTGATGGTGTCGGCCTTCGAGGCAATACCATTTGCACAATTTCACACGCGCTCTCTTCTTTAAGCGGAGATCCTGGCCAGGTGGGACAGACTGCCTCAGTCCTTGGACCCGAGAGTGTCTCTGAGTCGCCAAACCAGAATGGATCTCTTGCGCAATGCTCTGCAGACATTCCTTTGGAAGAGGATCGCTGCTGACACATGCTGCTGAGACACTCTGGGCCTTCTGGGGCATCTGGCTGTGGGTTGGTGAGCTTTGGGGGTCTCTCTCTGCTGGGGGTCTCTAGTGTGCGCTGCCTGACCACTAGGGGGGCGCTATATAGCGCGGCGGGACAATTTAACAAAAACCCTCCGGCTCCTAGCTGGCTCTAGATGCACTTTCAGCGGTCCTGGAATCGTTCGTGTCCCGGCTGGAGGTGGCCTTTAAAGGGCGAAGTACTAAGAAATGCCCTCCGCCTACCCCTGCCTCATCTGATGCCTCGGAATCTGGGTCTGCATCAGTCACTGCTGACACAGGTCTCCCTGCCAGGTCTACTGCCTCGTGCCCTATCCCATCTGATAGTGAGGGTGACCTTTCTGCCTTCGCTGCCGCGCAAGACAAGGCGCTGGTGGACGCACTCTAAGTGTCTGTGTGTGATACTGTAAAAATGGAGGACGCAGCTGCGACTAAGGCGCAGGCTACGTTTGCACTCACGAGCCTTCCAGAGCAGCAAAGGTTTTTCCTTTTCCTGCATACTTTGCCAATATGCTCAAAAAAGATTGGGACCATCCCCTAGGATGCCTGATGCTAGGCGATATCCTTTTTGCAGGGTCCCTCATTAACAAGTGGACTGTGCCACCTACGGTGGATCCACCGGTCTGCAGACTGAGTGAAGCTACTATGATCCTGGTGGAGGATTCCCCATCCTTTAAGGATCTGGTGGATCGGAGGGCGGAGTCTGTGTCCTGCACTATGTTCTCCCTGGCGGGGTCTGCTTTAAGACCGGTGGTTCTGGTTGCCCTGGTGTCGCAAACATTGACTGAATGGAACTGATGGTGTCGTCCTTCGAGGCGGTTCCTTTCGCTCATTCCACACGAGAATCCTTCAGAAGGACACCCTTCTCAAATGGCACAAAAATCAAATTTCCCTGGATAATCAGATCCAGCTGAGCTTGGTGACCAGGGAGCCCCTGATATGGTGGCTTCAGTCCCTGATGCTCACTCCAGGGGAGTCCTTCCTTTTCGATTTATTGGCCTATTGTCACCACGGATGCCAGTCTATCTGGGTGGGGAGGGGTTCTCTGTGGATTTTCTGCTCAGGGAGTCTCAGGGAGTCCCTGGAAGTATCCAGGTTGGCCTATTATTGTACTGGAACTGAAAGCGATCAGGCTTGCCTGGTTCACTGGACCGAACATCCTCGGGATTGTCCAGTGCGCATTCAGGCAGGTGCATTTCCTCAGCCGACGGACCTTGGATTTAGGAGAATGGTCTCTCCATCCGGAGGTGTTCCACCAGTTGTGCCCTAGTTGGGGCACTCCAGATAGGGATCTGTTGGCGTCTTCAGTTGGATCAACAGTATTATGCAGCGGTTTTTGGCCTGCTCCCAGGATTCTCGGGTAGATGCCACTGACTCGCTGGTGGCCCCGTGGGGTCTGTATCAGCTGCTGTATGCCTTTCCTCCTTTCAGGTTACTACTGAGACTCCTTAATAGGATAGAGCCGGAAGGGATTCCGGTCATTCTTGTGCTTCCAGACTGGCCTCATTGGGCTGGTACGCTGACCTGGTTGGGCTAGTCGTGGACGCTCCCTGGGGACTTCCTCTCAGGGAGGACCTACTGTCAGGGGCCAATCTTCCATCCTGTTTTATGGTCGCTGGCTTTGATAAACTGGCGTTTATAGACACCCGTTTATAGCCGGGTGTTGAAGGAAAGGGGATTGTCTGCTTTAGTCATTCCTACTCTGCTCACACCGAGGAAAGTGACTTCTAGACCGATCAATCATCGTACGTGGAAGTCATATATTGCGTGGTGTGCATCTGTTGGGGTTCCCCCATGGTCTTGCTCGGTGGCTCGATTGTCTGATTTTTTTTCCACGGGAGATGATCAAAAGTTGGCCTTGAGTATATTGAGGGTCATGTTTTGGCCTTGGCAATATTCTTCCTAAGGCCATTGGTCACCCTTTCCATGGTGCGTTACTTCATTCAGGGGGTACAACACCTGGTACTTTCGGTGCAACCTCCGTTACCACCTTGTGACCTTAATTTGGTGCTGTCGGTTCTTCAAAACCCTCCCTTTGCAAATTTTCAGGGGATTCCCCTACTTACCTTGTCCCAGAAGGTGGCCTTCTTTGTGGCATAAATTCTGCGTGCAGGGTGTCGGTACTGGCGGCGTTGTCCTATCATCCTTCCTTCCGAAGGTGGTTTCCGGTTTTCTCTTGCATGAAGACGTCTTGTTAGCCTCCTTGTGTCCTAAGCCTACACATTCTATATAAATTGCATTGCATGCTTGGTTGTGGTTCGGGCAACCTAGGTGTACCTGGCAACTACTGACTCAAAGTCAGATTCATTTTTCTCTTATGTCCTCTGTCCCTCTGGTCAATACCACCAGCTAGCTTCATTCCCAATTCAGTTTGCTGCTGCCTAGCTTAGGAGTAGGCTGGCTTTTCCCTGGCTGGAGCTACGGTCTCAGCTTTTTTCTTCTTTTTATGTTTTCTCTCTAGAAAAGTATTTTTTCTGTTTAAAGATAGCTTTTTATTTGTTCCTGCGCTTAGTTAGTCGGACTTCGGAAGACTACAGCGTTTGCGGAGCTGGGAATCGCACTGGTAAATTCTAAAGCCTTACGTAATCCCAGCCTGCCATCGAGCGTTAGCAGGTTATTGGTACGGGATGTACCGGGATATTGCCGGGATGTCTCAACTGCGGTACGCCTGCGTGTTGCTATCGTCCCCTTCGGCTGGCGGCACCCCCACTCAGGGTGGGAGGCTTCCTGTCGCAAAGCGGTGCCCATGTTTTCGCTGGACCGGTGAGTACCATGATACCCCTCTGTCTCTGACATGTCTGTCGGGGTATGTATGTGGGCCCTCTGTGTTATGGGGATGGCAGTTCGGTATGGGTTCTGTGATGTCCCCCTCATGTCTGTAGATGCGGTCCCTTAATGTTTTTGGTGCCGATTGGGCGCCATCTTTAGTGTGGGCAAATGTCCTTGTGTGGACAGCGGCCATTTTCCCAGAGCTTTTCTCATAGACTTGTATTGGCTACCATTTTTTTGTGGTTTAGGGCTGTTTTCTGCCTCTAGGGGCGTGAGGTCACTTCCTCTTTCTTCCCTTCAGATAGTTCAGCAGCGTGGGGCAAGTATAGCACACTGTGGGGGGCTTTTACTGTATTTCCTGGCCTGCATTCCTGCTAGCATTAATTTTTTGCAGTTTCCTGTAGCACAGGTCTTGCTCTCCATTTGCGGTGTATTTGGGGTGGGGACCACAGGAATTGCCGATTTAAAGGGCCAGCGTCATTTAAATTGGGATTGCTATTATGGAGTCCCAGGATAGCATATTCCCCCCAGATCTGGTGGAGGGTTCAGGTACTCCTTAATCCTCTGCTATAGTCTCACTTACTGCTGCACTTGCGTCTAAAGTGGATTTGTTGATGTCTGACCGGGCTTCTAAGAAAAGGCCTATGCCCTCTCAGTCTTCTGATTCAGAGCCAGATTTGGTTGCCACGGGGAGGGGTCTCAGTCTTCTCAGTCAGATGTGAAAGAGGAGGATTCCTCCTCAGGATCAGCACAGGACCACGCTTTTTTAGCTCTGTTAAGGACACTTTAAATTTGGATCATGAGCCCCACCTGTCGGGCAAGCGGTCTTCCTTTGGGACCCGTAAAGCCCAAAAATCGGGTCAGGTTTTTCCTTGTCCCGCAGAGTTTCACAAAACCGTGAATGAACAATGGCGCCGTATAAAACATAATTTTGTGGTGCCAAAGAGATTTCAGTACCGTTGTCCCTTTGCGGATCCGGTGGATTCTCGCTGGACTGCGGCTCCTAAGGTGGACCACACTGTGTCCAGATTAAATAAAGCCACTTTAATGCCCGTGGAGGATTCTTCGGTGCTTAAAGACCCGGCGGATAGGCAGGTGGAAACACTTTCCCGCCACATCTATCTGGTAGCGGGTTCCTTGCTGAAACCCGTGTTCGCTTCAGTAATGGTCTCTCAGGCTGTTGTGGAGTGGGCCAAGGCGCTTAAGCGCACTCTAATTGCTGACCCCGCCTCTCCTGCTACTCTGGAGATGGTGGATCAAATGGGCCGGGCCGTTCTGTACCTGTGTGACGCGGCCTTAGATGAGGCCCCTTTAGTCGCACAACTTTCAGCAGTCGCAGTTGCGATTCGTCGCATCATTTGGTAAAGAAGACAGTGTCTGACATCCCTTATGCGGGGGGTTGTCTTTTTGGGGACTCTCTGGATGAACTGGTCAAGGGGCTCTCTGGGGGCAAGAGCACTCTTTTGCCCCAGGTGTACGGGGGAAAATCATCCCGCGGCAGGCGGGGTCCCTCCTTTTAACCTAACCAGGGGTCTTTTCGTGCCTTCAAGGCACAAGACAAAGGTAAGTCCTTCAAGGCCCCTAGTGGCCAGAAGAAGCCTTGGGCGGGCAAGTCAGAAGCCACCCACACTGCACAGCGGCTAAGTCCGCCTCGTCCTGGAGGGACGCCCTCACCCGTTTCAGGGGTGGGGGGACGTCTGCGTTGTTTTCCCGAGCCTTGGCTGTCCAAGCTTCAGGACAGGTGGGTTCGAGAACTCATTCGTTCAGGGTACAAGCTCGAGTTTCGATCTCGCCCCTCAAATCTTCATTTAACCCCGATCGTTTTCGAGATCTCCGTCGGGCGGTTCAGGATCTCCTCGGTCAAGGGGGGGGGTGGTCCCGGTTCCACAGCGGGACAGGTTTCGGGGTCTTTACTCAAATCTGTTCACAGTGCCCAGAAAGGAGGGCAAGGTGCGTCCGATTCTGAACTTGAATTTTCTAAAACGCTTTGTGCGGGTTCAGAAGTTCCGAATGGAGTCCCTCTGGTGGCATCCCTGAGTCCAGGGGATTTCCTGGCTTCCATCGACCTCAAGGATGCTTATCTACACATACCTATTTACGAGGGTCATCAGAGGTACCTCCGATTCGCAATAGCGGAGGAGCACTATCAGTTCGTGGCGTTGCCTTTCGGCCTCGCTTCGGCTCCAAGGGTTTTTACCAAGGTGTTGGCTCCTGTTCTAGCCTTGTTGCGGGTAGAGGGGATTGCCATCCTTGTTTACCGGGACGATCACCTATTAAGGTCGAGCTCCAGTACCACTCTGTTGCGCGATCTATCGATCGCGGTTCAGACGCTCCAGGAGTTCGGGTGCACAATCATCGACTTTGTCCCCTTCTGTTCGCCTCCCTTACCTGGGGATGATTCTGGACTCCGCTCAGGCGAAGGTCTTTCTTCCGGAAGACAAGCTCCGGATCCTGCAGGACAAGGTCAGGTCCCTCAGGGACAACGAGTTCTCCTTGCTTTGGACCTGCATGCGGTCCCTGGGCTTGATGTCAGCTTTCGAGGCGATCCCATTTGCACCGTTTCACACGAGATCTCTTCAAGCGGAGATTCTGGTCCGGTGGGACAGACATCCTCAGTCTTTGGAATGGAGGATTTCTTTGAGCCCCCAAGTCAGATCGGATCTCCTGTGGTGGCTCCAGTCTCCGGCTCTGAAGGAAGGCAAGTCCTTTCGTCCGTTGCTATGGACTGTGATCACCACGGACGCCAGCCTGTCGGGCTGGGGTGGAGTTCTGGGCAAGTTGTCTGCCCAGGGCACTTGGTCGGAGGGGGAATCCTCCCTGCCGATAAATGTCTTGGAACTACGGGCAATCAGGCTCTGTTTGCTCCGTTGGTCGGATCGACTTCGGGGCTGCCCAGTGCATGTCCAGATGGAAAACGCAACTGTGGTGGCTTAAATCAATCACCAAGGGGGCACCAGGAGTGCCCGGGCGGCCAAGGAAAAGGCCGAGATTCTGTCCTGGGCCGAGAATTGCCATCCCGGCAATTTCGGCAGTTCACATTCCAGGTGTGGAGAACTGGCAGGCGGACTATCTGAGTCGCCAGACCCTGGACCAAGGGGAATGGTCCCTTCACCTGAAGGTGTTTCAGTTGCTGTGTACGCGGTGGGGATCCCCGGACGTGGATCTGTTTGCGTCTCGTCTCAACAACAAGGTGAAAAGGTTCGTGGCACGAACGCAAGACCCTCTGGCGGTCGCCTCAGACGCGTTGGTGGTGCCTTGGCATCAGTATCGGCTGATTTATGCCTTTCCCCTGATTCAGTTGTTGTCCAGATTCCTTCGCAGGTTGGTCTCGGAACCGAGGTTGGTGATTCTGGTGGCCCCAGACTTGCCGCGCTGGTCTTGGTACGCAGGCATCATGCAACTGGTCGTCGAGCCTCCCTGGCGGCTCCCGCTAAGAGACGATCTTCTGTCTCAAGGGCCGATCTTCCATCCTGCTTTACAGTCGCTGGCTTTGATGGCGTGGCTGTTGAAAGCCAGGTCTTGAGAGACGGAGGTCTCTCGTTGGCGGTCATTCCTACCTTGCTCAAGGCCAATTAGGCCTCCTCCGGTAAGATTTATTATCATACCTGGAAGGCTTATTTCGCCTGGTGCGAGTCGCAGGGTTTACATCCATGCTCCTTTTTGGTGGCGAGAGTGTTGGCTTTCCTGCAAACTGGTGTGGAGCAGCGTCTTGCGCTGACCATTATTAAGGGCCAGTTGTCTGTGCTGGCCATTCTCTTTCAGCTCCCCTTGGCGTCTAATTCCTTGATCCACACCTTCATTCAAGGGGTGCGTCCTCTGGCTCCCCCTAGGAGGGCACCCTTGCCCCCTTAGGACCTGAATTTTGTTCTGTCCGGTTTGCAACGTCCTCCCTTTGAGAACATCCGGGAGATTCCTCTGAAGGTGCTGTCACAGAAAGTTGTCTTTCTGGTGGCGATCACATCTGCTCGCAGAGTGTCGGAATTGGCAGCACTCTCTTGCCGCTCCCCCTATCTGGTTCTTCATAGGGATAAAGTGGTCTTGCGACCTCATCAGTCCTTTCTTCCAAAGGTGGTTTCAGACTTCCATCTCAACGAGGACATTGTTTTACCTTCGCTATGTGCGAAGCCTAAGCATCCTAAGGAGTTTGCCTTGCATTCCTTGGATGTGGTCCGGGCGATCAGGGTTTACCTGTCTACTGAATCCTTCAGAAAGTCGGATTGTCTTTTTGTCCTTCCTGAGGGACCTCGGAAGGGTACGGCTGCGTCTGCGGCAACCATTTCAAAATGGATCAGGCAGACGATTGTGCAGGCCTATTCAATTAGGGATCAGGTTCCACCTTTCCTTGTCACAGCGCACTCTACCAGAGCGATTAGTGCGTCTTGGGCTTTCCGCCATCAGGCGTCAGTGACTCAGGTGTGCAAAGCGGCGACCTGGTCGTCCGTGCATACCTTTACAAAGTTTTACAAACTTGATGTCTTGGCATCAGTGGAGGCCTCTTTTGGCCGCAAAGTTTTGAGTGCGGCAGTGCCTTAGAGGGGACAGGGTAGTTTTGTGCCTTTCTCCTCCTGTTGGGGTTTTCCTTTTTTGTTTCCTGGGTTTTCGCTCCTGTTGAGCTTTATTGTTGCCCAGTGTTTCCTTCTCTGGTTCAGAAAAGATTATTTTCTCTGACCTGGGTGCTGCATTGCCTTTTTTGACGGTTACGTTTTCCCACCCCTCACATCTACACTGCTTTGGGACGTCCCAGATGTGCAGATTGTATGAGTGGGCGGCGACTGTCAGAGGACGTAAGAGAAAATAGAATTTCTCTTACGTCCTCCGACAGTCGCCGCCTCCTCTAAGTCATCACTATTGGGTATTGTCTTCCTCTCCGTAGGAATAGCTAGGCATATAGACTTAGTCCAAAGACAAAAGGCATTAGCATATACACACCCATGGGGGCTGTCCCATCCGGTCAATACCCCCCCTGCATCACCACTCCCAACTCCGTTTTAATCTGCCTAGCGTCAGGAATAGTCAGGCTTACCTTGTGCTGGGGCTTCAGTCTCAGCCTTCCTAATCTTTTTTATTTGATTTTCTTTGAAAATGTCAGTTTTTTCTCTCACTTTACTAGCTGTTTATTTTGTCAGCTCTAGTGTTAGTCTTCTCTTCGGAGGAAGATGGATCATGCGGTGCTGGGATTCAGACTGACCGCCCTGGTTCTCCAGGGCACAGAGGGTCAGATGGACCCCCAGCCCGCCATCGAGCGTTCAGCTATGGTTCGCCCTGGCATTACGAACGACCCATCCCTGTTCGCTGCAGGGATGCAGCCGTGAGGTGGCTACCTCACATGACTCGTCTGCGGTGCTGCAGCGTCATATCCCTGGCTCACGGCACTCCCTGTCAGATGAGGACAGAGGTTTTCCATGCATAGAGGCTCCCCCACGCCATCTGGTACAGGTAAGTACTTTTCTGTGTGGGGCCTCTGTCTGGGGTGGCAGTCTGTGTTGCTGTGTGTCCCCATGTCTGTGCCTGTGTGACTCCCTGTGCGATCCCTGCGGGGTTCGCTTGTGCAGAGCTGTATGTTTGCCGGGGGTCCCTGTCCCTGTGTCACCTTAGGTGCATGTTAGGGGTGCAGACGTTTGTGCTTGTGCGGCGACTGCAGCGGGGAAAGATTTGCGCGGTCTGCCATCTTTACTCTGGGCACACATGTATAGCTCCTCTGGGGCGATTGTACATGTCATTTTGGCGCCATCCGCCGCCATTTTGTGGGTGGTGGAACGATCGGTCCGACCGCATGTCGGCGGCCATTTTGGCGTAGCCTCCAATGCATTCCTATGGGGCAGCCATTTTCCCGGGGTCTGACTTTAGTCCAGCCCTCTCCAGCAGCATTCCATCAGCAGCAAGGACACTGGTAGCAACGCTCTGCGGGCTCTGCAGGTTATCACTCTGTTTCCCTCTGTATATCGCTTCTGGCTCAGTTTCTTTTCTCCTTTGGGGGTCTTTCATCACTGTTGCAGTAGCGCTTTTAAAGGGGACAGTACATCATTTTTGCACTGTAGTTTGTTTTCTGATAACTTGAGCCATGGATTCTCAGGAAAGCAAGTTTCCTCCAGCTCTAGTGGGGGGTCCCAGTTCTCCTTCTTTAACTGCGGTGGCGAATAGGGAACTGCTGATGTCTGAACGGCTGCGAGTAGGAGTCCCAGGTTGTCTCTCTCTTCTGATTCAGATGGGAATATGGCTGCTGCTGCTGCGAGCGTGCCCTTTTCAGGGTCCCGCTCATCTTTGGACCCCTTGGGGTCTGAGGGGGAGGCTGAGATGGAAGGGGTTGATGCCCCCTCCCCAGGGTCGCCATCAGAACGGGCGACCATGGATGATTTGATTGTGTCTGTTAAGGACACCTTACATTTAGAGGATGAGTCCTGTCCTCCGGGCGTTGTGTCCCCGTTTGGGACGCACAGGACCTGCAAGTCTGTGCAGGTTTTTCCCTGCCCAGAAGAATTCCATGACACTGTTAATGAACAGTGGCGCACGTTAAAACGTCCATTCCTGGTACCTAGTCGGTTTGGGTTGCTTTATCCTTTTGATCCGGCTACGGAATCACGATGGTGTGTGCCTCCACAGGTGGATCACACTGTGGCCGTGCTGAACAAGGCTACCTTGGTTCCTACTGAGGATACCCCAGTTTTCCGGGGTCCCACGGACCGGCGGTTGGAGTCCCTATCTCGCCATTCCTATACGGTGGCGGGTTCATTGCTCAAACCCGTTTTCGCGTCCGTTCTGGTGGCTCAGGCGGCTGCTGATTGGACTAAGATGCTTAAGCGCACTCTTGTGTCTGCTGGTGTTACACCTGCCCGGCTGAAATTGGTGGATCAAATCCACCAAGGAGTCATGTACTTGTGTAATGCAGCTTTGGCCGAGGCCCCCTTAGTGGCTCGCCTCTCTAGTGTCGCGGTGCTTCAACGGCGACTGATTTCGGCCGACCAGTCCTCAAGGGAGACGGTTGCTGATCCTCCCTATGCTGGCTCTCGCCTTTTTGGCGAGGCATTGGACACCCTGGTAACAGGCGTCACGGGGGGCATGAGCTCTATGCTGCCCCAGAACCAGAAGACCAAGTCTTTTCGAGGCAGGCGGGGTTCTGCGTCTAGTTCCAATCGGGGGTCCTTTCGTGCCTTTCGGGCCCATCCCAAGGGCAAGACCTTCCAGGCCCAGGGCACCCAGAAGAAGCCCTGGGCAGGTGAGCAGGAGTCCGGCAATGCCGGCTCGGCGGGTCAATAGAAACATAGAATGTGTCGGCAGATAAGAACCATTTGGCCCATCTAGTCTGCCCAATATATCTGAATCCTATGAATAGTCCCTGGCCCTATCTTATATGAAGGATAGCCTTATGCCTATCCCATGCATGCTTAAACTCCTTCACTGTATTTGCAGCTACCACTTCTGCAGGAAGGTTATTCCATGCATCCACTACTCTCTCAGTAAAGTAATACTTCCTCATATTACTTTTAAACCTTTGCCCCTCTAGTTTAAAACAGTGTCCTCTTGTGGTAGTTTTTCTTCTTTTAAATATGCTCTCCTCCTTTACCGAGTTGATTCCCATTATGTATTTAAAAGTTTCTATCATATCCCCTCTGTCTCTTCTTTCTTCCAAGCTATACATGTTAAGGGGTCCTTTAACCTTTCCTGGTAAGTTTTTTCCTGCAATCCATGTACTAGTTTAGTAGCTCTTCTCTGATCTCTCTCTAGAGTATCTATATCCTTCTGGAGATATGGCCTCCAGTACTGCGCACAATACTCCAAGTGAGGTCTCACCAGTGTTCTGTACAGTGGCATAAGCACTTCTCTCTTTCTACTGCTTATACCTCTCCCTATACATCCAAGCATTCTGCTGGCATTTCGTGCTGCTCTATTACATTGTCTTCCCACCTTTAAGTCTTCTGAAATAATTACTCCTAAATCCCTTTCCTCAGATACTGAGGTCAGGACTGTGTCAAATATTCTATATTCTGCCCTTGGGTTTTTACGCCCCAGGTGCATTATCTTGCACTTATCCACATTAAATTTCAGTTGCCAGAGTTCTGACCATTCTTCTAGTTTTCCTAAATCCTTTTCCATTTGGTGTTTCCCTCCAGGAACATCAACCCTGTTGCATATCTTTGTGTCATCAGCAAAAAGACAAACCTTACCATCGAGGCCTTTTGCAATATCACTTATGAAGATATTAAACAAAATTGGTCCCAGTACAGATCCCTGAGGTACCCCACTAGTAACATGACCTTGTTCTGAATGTTCTCCATTGACTACAACCCTCTGTTGTCTGTCACTCAGCCACCGCCTAATCCACTCAACAATATGGGAGTCCATGCTCAATGACTGTAGTTTATTGATAAGTCTTCTATGTGGGACAGTGTCAAAAGCCTTACTAAAATCTAGATATGCAATGTCTACTGCACCTCCACCGTCTATTATTTTAGTCACCCAGTCAAAAAAATCTATAAGATTTGTTTGACATGATCTCCCTGAAGTAAACCCATGTTGTTTTTCATCTTGCAATCCATGGGATTTAAGATGTTCCTTT
The DNA here is from genome assembly GCF_965119305.1 of Pelophylax lessonae. Taxonomy (NCBI): domain Eukaryota; kingdom Metazoa; phylum Chordata; class Amphibia; order Anura; family Ranidae; genus Pelophylax; species Pelophylax lessonae. The sequence continues at coordinate 144,416,482 of NC_138773.1, read as the reverse complement.
AATAGGGTTTCCATTAATTTGCCTACTATTGATGTCAGACTCACTGGTCTATAGTTGCTCGATTCCTCCCTACTACCTTTCTGGTGAATGGGCACGACATTTGCCAATTTCCAATCTTCCGGGACAACTCCTGTTACTAATGATTGGTTAAATAAATCTGTTAATGGTTTTGCCAGCTCACCACTAAGCTCTTTTAATAATTTTGGGTGTATCTCATCAGGACCCTGTGACTTATTTGTCTTCACTTTAGACAGCAATCTTAGAACGTCTTCCTCTGTAAAGACACATGCATCAAACGATTCATTAGTCATCATTTCAAGTGGAGGTCCTTTTCCTTCTTTTTCTTCTGTAAAAACTGAACAGAAGTATTCATTAAGGCAGTCGGCTAGCCCTTTATTCTCTTCTACATACCTTCCGTCCTTTGTTTTTAATTTAGTTATTCCTTGTTTTAATTTCCTTTTTTCATTTATATATCTGAAGAATGTCTTATCCCCCTTTTTCATAGACTGAGCTAGTTTTTCTTCTGCCTGCGCTTTAGAAGTTCTTATAACTTGCTTAGCCTCTTTCTACCTAATCTTGTAGATTTCCTTATCTTCATTGCTCTGGGTTTTTTTATAATTACAAAATGCTAGCTTTTTATTTTTAATGATTTGGGCCACTTCTGCTGAGTACCACAGTGGTCTCTTCCTTTTTTTGCTTTTACTGACAAGTCTAATGCAATTTTCTGTTGCCTTCAATAATGCACCTTTTAAGTAGTCCCATTTCTCCTGGACTCCATGTAATCCGTTCCAGTCTGATAAGGACTCATTTATGACTAATTTCATTTTTGAAAAGTCTGTTTTTTTTTTTAAAATCTAAAACTCAATCCGCCTCTACCTGAAGGGGCGCCCTCACCCATTTCAGGGGTGGGGGGACATTTGCGCGGTTTCCTCCGACCTTGGCTGCTCCGGCTATCGGACAGGTGGGTCCAGGAAATCGTTCGATCGGGCTTCCAGATCTAATTCCTTTCCCGGTCGGCAGACAGATTCTTTCCCTCCAATCTTCATCTGCTTCTAGGGCGTCTGCAGGACTTGCATCACGCGGTGCAGGACCTGCTTGCTCAGGGAGTGATTGTCCCGGTACCTCATCGGGACAGGTTTCGGGGTTTTTTTTATAAGAATCTGTTCACTATGCCCAGGAAGGAGGGCAAAGTGCGTCCTATTCTGGACGTGAAAGCGCTCAACCGCTTTGGGCGTGTTCAGAAGTTTCGAATGGAGTCTCTCTGTTCGGTTGTGGCCTCCTTGAGTCCAGGAGAATTCCTGGCTTCGGTAGATCTGAAGGATGCGTACCTGCACATCCCTATTTTCGAGGGTCATCAGCGGTACCTTTGGTTTGCTATCGCAGAGTACCACTACCAGTTTGCGGCGTTACCTTTCGGTCTCGCTTCGGCACCCAGGGTGTTTACCAAGGTGTTGGCACCGGTCCTGGGCCTACTGCGATCTGTCCATCACGGTACAGACACTCCAGGAGTTCGGATGGACCATCAACGTTCAAAAATCAGCGTTGTCTCCGTCGCTTCGCCTTCTCTATCTGGGAATGGTTCTGGACTCTGCTCAGGCAAAGGTGTTCTTGCCGGTGGACAAGCTCTGGACTTTGCGGGACGAACTCAGGTCCCTCAGGGACAATCCGTCCTCGTCACTCAGGACCTGCATGCGGGGCCTGGGGTTGATGGTGTCGGCCTTCGAGGCAATTCCCTTTGCCCAGTTCCACACGCGGGCTCTCCAGACGGAGATCCTGGCCAGGTGGGACAGACTTCCTCAGTCCTTGGATCTGGATGTCTCCCTGAGTCGCCAGACCAGATTGGCTCTTCTATGGTGGATCCAGTCCCCGACGGTGGCGGAAGGCAAGTCTTTCCGTCCGTTGGTGTGGACAGTGGCTGCCACGGACGCCAGCCTGTCGGGCTGGGGTGGAATCCTGGGCAACCTGTCTGCCCAGGGCACTTGGTCGGAGGAGGAGTCCTCCCTCCCGATAAATGTGCTGGAACTACGAGCGATAAAACTGTCTTTCTCTTACGTCCTCCGACAGTCGCCGCCTCTTCATATTCGTCACATATGGGGTATTAGACTTTGCTCCGAAGGAGTAGCTAGGCAACAGAATATGTTAACAATAAAGCTTTAACATATCCCACCCTCAAGGGGTGGTCCCCTCAGTCAATACCCTCCTACTTCCTGCAACCATATCTCAGTTTTAATGTCTAGCTTGTCAGGAGTGGCTGGCTCTCTCTGTGCTGGGACTTTTTGTCCCAGACTCTTTCTTCTTTTTGATATTTTGTTTGAGTTTTCTCTCTACCTTTACTTAGCTGTTATTTTTGTCAGCATTAGTTAGTTCTTCGGACGAAGAGGATCATGCGGACTGGGTCTCGGGCTGATCCCCCTGGTCGCAGGTCGTGGGTCAGTGGCTTCCCAGTCTGCCATCGAGCGTTCAGCCAGGTAACGCTCCTGGCACAGTGAACGACCCATCCCTGTTCGGTGCAGGGATGATTGGTGAGGTGGCTACCTCACCGGACGCTGTGCGGTTTCTGAACCGCCATTGTGTGCGTCTTGAATTGCGACTCTCCCTGCCTCATGTGCAGCGGCTTGTTCGCCTGTGCGGGTTCCCCACGCCATGTGAGGTAAGTGTATCTATGTGGGGACCTGTCTGTCTGGGGGGGTCTCAGTCTGGGACTGTGTAACCTGCCTTTAAATCACACTGCTTGTCTCCCTATCTCTCGGCTGCATGCTGTGGGCTGCAAGGGGGGGGGGGGAGCTGTATGACACTGAGTATGTCAGGCTGGGCAGTGTGAGGAGCTGTGTGCTGTGGGGCATGTTTTTAATGGCATGTTGGGGCATATACAGCGATCGCTGCGGCGATCTAACATGTATCCATATAATGGGATAATATTGTGTGTGATTTTATGCACTGTGGAGCGGCGATTTCGGCGCCAAACGACGCCATTTTACCGGCGCCCGCTCCGGCCGCATGGTTTACATGCACGGCGGCCATTTTCTTGTAGCCTCCATAGGCTTACATAGAGCGCCCTGGCAGCATCACTTCCTCTCTCCTGGAAGCACCGATCGAGGCAGCAGCAGCAGCGGAGTCTCCTCAGGTTTTATCCTTCTATTCCTGTGTTCCATTGCCTGTATTCAGTCTGTATATTCCCTGTGGGGGTCTCATTGTGCCTGAGTGTGGTGCGGTGGGCTGCGCTTGCCGCGCTTGCTGTAAGGGGGCAGTTAACCCTTGGTTGTCTGGCATACAGGGGCAATGGATTCTCAGGAGGGCAAGTTTCCCACAGTATTGGTGGAAAGCCAGGGGACCGCTGTTTCCCCCCCAGGGGGGGATTTAGCCACTATTGTGGCTGGCCTTGCTGCACAGGTGCAAATGCTGGTGGCTGCTCAATCTACTAAACGGCCCAGAGTTGCTCTGTCCTCTGATTCTGAGGGTGAAGGTGATGGGGCTGTTCGGGCGGGGACCCCCCTATCGGGGTCCCGCTCCTCTCTTGATCTAGTGGGGTCTGAGGTAGAGGCTGAAGTTGAGGGGGTTGATAATTCTCCCCCTGGCTCGCCTGAAGAGCTTGCAATCATGGATGAGTTGATTGCTTCCATTAAGCAGACGCTACGTTTGCAGGACGAGGTGTGTCCCCCAGCTGCCTTGGCGGCTTATGGGACGCAGAGAAAACGCAGGACGCCGCAGGTTTTTCCCTGCAATGCTGATTTTCAGCGCGCTGTTAAGGACCAATGGCGCGATTTGCGCAAGCCTTTTGCGGTACCAAGTAAATTTAAGCTGCGTTATCCTTTCTCGCCTGCCACTGATGAAAGGTGGTGTGTGCCTCCGCCAGTGGATCATGCTATTGCGGTTTTGAACAAAGCCACTGCGATCCCTGCAGAGGGATCCCCTGTTTTCCGTGATGCCACGGATAGGAGACTGGAGTCTCTTGCCCGTCATACTTATTCTGTTACGGGTTCTATGCTTAAGGCTCTGTTTGCTTCTCTCATGGCGGCCCAGGCGATCGCAAGTTGGACGCAGATGCTTAGGCGCGTCCTAGTGGCCGATTCGGCCTCGGCGGCGACCCTGGATATGGTGGATCAGATCCACCAGGGTGTCATGTATCTGTGTGATGCGGACCTGGACCTGATTCCGTTGGCCGCGCGTGTGCACAGCGTGGCGGTGTTGTCTCGCCGCCTGGTTTGGTTGAAATGTTGGTCGGTGGACCAATCTTCACGTAAAACCTTAGCCAATCTGCCTTATGATGGGTCTCGCCTTTTTGGGGAGTCCCTGGATGTGTTGATTAAGGGGATTACCGGGGGTAAGAGCACTCTCTTGCCCCATTTCCCCAAGGCTAAGGGGGCTTCTGGGAAGAAGCATGCTCATTTTCGGCCCCCTCAGGGGTCCTTTCGTGCCTTTCGGCCGCACTACAAGGGCAAACCGTTCAAGGGCCAAGGCTCTCAGAAGAAGCCCTGGTCTGGGAAACAGAAGTCCGGTCAATCCGGACCTGCGGCCCATAACAGTTCGGCCTGAAGGGGCGCCCTCACCCAGTTTTGGGGTGGGGGGACGCTTGCTCGGTTTTCTTCAGCCCTGGTTGGCCCGTGTGAGGGACAGATGGGTTCTGGAAATCGTTCGATCTGGTTACAAGATCAAGTTTCTCTCTCGGCCGGAGAGCAGATTTTTTCCCTCAAATCTTCAACTGTCTCCAGAGCGCCTGCGGGATCTGCACCTGGCGGTGCGGGACCTGAGGGCTCAGGGAGTGGTGGTTCCGGTGCCTCATCGGGACAGATTTCGGGGGTTTTATTCCAATCTGTTCACCGTGCCCAGGAAGGAGGGCAAGGTTCGTCCGATTCTGGACTTGAAAGCTCTGAACCGCTCTGTGCGAGTTCGCAAGTTCCGCATGGAATCCCTGCGCTCGGTGGTGGCTGCCCTGGTTCCGGGGGAATTCATGGCCTCCATCGATTTGAAGGATGCGTACCTTCACATCCCCATATTCGAGGGTCATCAGAAGTACCTTCGATTTGCCATTGCGGAGGATCACTACCAGTTTGTGGCGTTGCCCTTTGGGCTCGCCTCGGCTCCGCGGGTCTTCACCAAGGTGCTTGCACCGGTTCTGGCATTATTGAGAGCCCAGGGCATTTCTGTCCTGGGGTATCTGGACGACATTCTGGTTCGGTCTGCGACCAGACAGGGTCTGGAGAAGGACCTGTCTGTCACAATGCAAACTCTGCAGGAGTTCGGTTGGACGATAAATGTTCCAAAGTCGACACTGAGTCCGTCGGTTCGTCTCCCCTATCTGGGAATGATACTGGACTCGGTGCAGGCGAAGGTCTTCCTGCCGGAAGACAAACTCAGGACTCTTCAGGAGGAAGTCAGGTCCCTCAGGGACGTTCCACACTCGTCTCTGCGGACGGGTATGAGATGTCTGGGATTGATGGTCTCGGCCTTCGAGGCGATTCCTTTCGCGCAGTTTCACACGCGGGGTCTCCAAGCGGAGATCCTGTCCAGGTGGGACGGGCGACCTCAATCTCTGGATCTTCAGATCTCGTTGAGTCATCGCACCAGGGAAAACCTTCTGTGGTGGCTCCAGTCCCCGTTGGTGTCCGGGGGCAAGTCGTTTCGTCCGATCTCGTGGACGATAATCACCACGGATGCCAGCCTGTCGGGCTGGGGTGGTGTTCTGGGCGTTCTGTCCGCCCAGGGGACCTGGTCGGAGGGGGAGTCTTCCCTTCCGATCAACATTCTGGAATTGCGTGCGATAAGGCTCTGTCTTCATCGCTGGACGGACCGGCTGCAGGGCTGCCCGGTTCGGGTGCAGACGGACAATGCCACGGCGGTGGCCTACATCAACCACCAAGGGGGCACCAGGAGTGCCCGAGCGGCTCGAGAAGTGGCCGACATTCTGTCTTGGGCCGAGACTCATGTCCCGGCGATAACGGCGGTTCACATTCCGGGAGTGGAGAACTGGCAGGCGGACTATCTGAGTCGCCAGACCCTGGATCAGGGGGAATGGTCTCTCCACCCGGCTGTCTTCCAGATGTTGTGCGCGAAGTGGGGTCTTCCAGATGTGGACCTGTTCGCGTCTCGCCTCAACTACAAGGTGAAGAGGTTCGTGGCAAGGACGCGCGACCCTCGGGCAGACGCGTCGGACGCGTTAGTGGCCCCGTGGCATCAGTACAGGCTGATGTACGCGTTTCCACCGATTCAGTTGCTGTCCAGGTTCCTTCGCAGGTTGCACTCGGAACGCAGCACGGTGATTCTTGTGGCACCGGACTGGCCTCGCCGGTCCTGGTACGCAGACCTCGTGAATCTGGCGGTCGACGCTCCTTGGCGTCTGCCTCTTCGAGACGATCTACTGTCTCAAGGACCGATTTACCATCCTGCTTTACAGTCGCTGGCTTTGACGGCCTGGCTGTTGAGACCGAGGTCCTGAAGGAGAAGGGTCTCTCTCCAGAGGTCGTTCATACTTTGATCAACGCGAGGAAGTCTTCCTCGGGGAAGGTTTATTACCGTACTTGGAAGGCCTATTTTGCCTGGTGTGAGTCCAGGGGGTTTTCACCCCGCACGTACTCGGTGTCCCGTGTGCTGTCTTTCCTTCAGACGGGTGTCGATCAGCGTTTGGCGCTGGCTACGATTAAGGGTCAGGTGTCGGCGCTGGCCGTTCTGTTTCAACGTCCCGTGGCTTCCAACTCCTTGGTTGGCACTTTTATTCAGGGTGTGCGGCATCTGGTTCCTCCTAGGAGGGATCCTTTGCCCCCTTGGGACTTGAATCTAGTTCTATCTGTGTTACAACGTGCTCCTTTTGAACAGATCAGGGAGATCTCGTTGTCTATGTTGTCCAAAAAGGTCGCCTTTTTGGTGGCGATCACTTCGGCTCGCAGAGTGTCGGAACTGGCGGCTTTGTCCTGCAAGTCTCCGTACCTGGTTGTTCATTTGGATAAGGTGGTCTTGCGACCTAATCCTTCTTTTCTACCGAAACGAGTTTCGGAATTCCATCTTAACGAGGATATTGTTTTGCCTTCGTTGTGCACGAAGCCTAAACATCCGAAGGAGGTGAGATTGCACTCTCTGGATGTTGTTCGGGCGATAAGGGTTTACCTTAAATCGACTGAGTCTTTTCGTAAGACTGACTCCTTGTTTGTTCTTCCAGAGGGTCCTCGGAAGGGCATGGCGGCTTCCGCCTCTACCATTGCCAAATGGATCAGGCAGACCATTGAACAGGCCTATGCCTTGCAGGGGAAGGTTCCCCCTGTGCCTGTGAGGGCGCACTCTACTAGATCACTGAGTACGTCTTGGGCCTGCCGTCATGGGGCTTCTGTAGCCCAGGTGTGTAAGGCGGCGACTTGGTCGACCGTACACACTTTCACAAAATTCTACAAAGTAGATGTTCAGGCATCGGCGGATGCTTCCTTTGGCCGCAAGGTTCTTAGTGCGGCTGTTCCATAGGGTCCCTTGTTGGGGACTCCTGGCTGTTGGGATAGTTTTTTGTATCCCCTGGTTTTTTTTGTCTTTTCCTGGGTTGTTGCTCCTGTTGAGCACTTGTTTTTGCTGTTGCCCAGCTGGTTTCCTTCCTTTGGTAAGGTTCCTTTCTTTGATGTGGAGACTGCGTTGCCTTTCGGCGCGGATGCGTTTCCCACCCCTCATGTTTGCACTGCTTTGGGACGTCCCCATATGTGACGAATATGAAGAGGCGGCGACTGTCGGAGGACGTAAGAGAAAACGGAATTTTTGTAAAATCTTACCTGTAAAATTCCTTTCTCTGAGTCCTCCGACAGTCGCCGCCCCCGCCCCTCTTTTGGGGTTTGAATGTATACTCTACTGCTATTCCACTAAAACTGAGATATGGTTGCAGGAAGTAGGAGGGTATTGACTGAGGGGACCACCCCTTGAGGGTGGGATATGTTAAAGCTTTATTGTTAACATATTCTGTTGCCTAGCTACTCCTTCGGAGCAAAGTCTAATACCCCATATGTGACGAATATGAAGAGGCGGCGACTGTCGGAGGACTCAGAGAAAGGAATTTTACAGGTAAGATTTTACAAAAATTCCGTTTTCTCTTACGTCCTCCGACAGTCGCCGCCTCTTCATATTCGTCACATATGGGGTATTAGACTTTGCTCCGAAGGAGTAGCTAGGCAACAGAATATGTTAACAATAAAGCTTTAACATATCCCACCCTCAAGGGGTGGTCCCCTCAGTCAATACCCTCCTACTTCCTGCAACCATATCTCAGTTTTAATGTCTAGCTTGTCAGGAGTGGCTGGCTCTCTCTGTGCTGGGACTTTCTGTCCCAGACTCTTTCTTCTTTTTAATATTTTGTTTGAGTTTTCTCTCTATCTTTACTTAGCTGTTATTTTTGTCAGCATTAGTTAGTTCTTCGGACGAAGAGGATCATGCGGACTGGGTCTCGGGCTGATCCCCCTGGTCGCAGGTCGTGGGTCAGTGGCTTCCCAGTCTGCCATCGAGCGTTCAGCCAGGTAACGCTCCTGGCACAGTGAACGACCCATCCCTGTTCGGTGCAGGGATGATTGGTGAGGTGGCTACCTCACCGGACGCTGTGCGGTTTCTTAACCTCCATTGTGTGCGTCTTGAATTGCGACTCTCCCTGCCTCATGTGCAGCGGCTTGTTCGCCTGTGCGGGTTCCCCACGCCATGTGAGGTAAGTGTATTTATGTGGGGACCTGTCTGTCTGGGGGGGTCTCAGTCTGGGACTGTGTAACCTGCCTTTAATCACACTGCTTGTCTCCCTATCTCTCGGCTGCATGCTGTGGGCTGCAAGGGGGGGGGGGGAGCTGTATGACACTGTGTGTGTCAGGCTGGGCAGTGTGAGAAGCTGTGTGCTGTGGGGCATGTTTTTTCTTGGCATGTTTGGGCATATACAGCGATCGCTGCGGCGATCTAACATGTATCCTTATATTGGGATGTAATGTGTGTGTTTTTATGCACTGTGGAGCGGCGTTTTCGGCGCCAAACGACGCCATTTTACCGGCGCCCGCTCCGGCCGCATGGTTTACATGCACGGCGGCCATTTTCTTGTAGCCTCCATAGGCTTACATAGAGCGCCCTGGCAGCATCACTTCCTCTTTCCAGGAACACCGATCGAGGCAGCAGCAGCAGCGGGGTCTCCTCAGGTTTTATCCTTCTGTTCTTGCTATCCATTGCCTGTATTCAGTTTGTATATTCCCTGTGGGGGTCTCATTGTGCCTGAGTGTGGTGCGGTGGGCTGCGCTTGCCGCGCTTGCTAAAAGGGGGCAGTTAACCCTTGGTTGTCTGGCATTACAGGGGCAATGGATTCTCAGGAGGGCAAGTTTCCTACAGTATTGGTGGAAAGCCAGGGGACCGCTGTTTCCCCCCCAGGGGGGGATTTAGCCACTATTGTGGCTGGCCTTGCTGCCCAGGTGCAAATGCTGGTGGCTGCTCAATCTACTAAACGGCCCAGAGTTGCTCTGTCCTCTGATTCTGAGGGTGAAGGTGATGGGGCTGTTCTGGCAGGGACCTCCTTATCGGGGTCCCGCTCCTCTCTTGATCTAGTGGGGTCTGAGGTAGAGGCTGAAGTTGAGGGGGTTGATAATTCTCCCCCTGGCTCGCCTGAAGAGCTTGCAATCATGGATGAGTTGATTGCTTCCATTAAGCAGACGCTACGTTTGCAGGACGAAGTGTGTCCCCCCGCTGCCTTGGCGGCTTATGGGACGCAGAGGAAACGCAGGACGCCGCAGGTTTTTCCCTGCAATGCTGATTTTCAGCGCGCTGTTAAGGATCAATGGCGCGATCTGCGCAAGCCTTTTGCGGTACCAAGTAAATTCAAGCTGCGTTATCCTTTCTCGCCTGCCACTGATGAACGGTGGTGTGTGCCTCCGCCAGTGGATCATGCAATTGCGGTTTTGAACAAAGCCACTGCGATTCCTGCAGAGGGTTCCCCTGTTTTCCGTGATGCCACGGATAGGAGACTGGAGTCTCTTGCCCGTCATACTTATTCTGTTACGGGTTCTATGCTTAAGGCTCTGTTTGCTTCTCTCATGGCGGCCCAGGCGATCGCAAGTTGGACGCAGATGCTTAGGCGCGTCCTAGTGGCCGATTCGGCCTCGGCGGCGACTCTGGATATGGTGGATCAGATCCACCAGGGTGTCATGTATCTGTGTGATGCGGACCTGGACCTGATTCCGTTGGCTGCACGTGTGCACAGCGTGGCGGTGTTGTCTCGCCGCCTGGTTTGGTTGAAATGTTGGTCGGTGGACCAATCTTCACGTAAGACCTTAGCCAATCTGCCTTATGATGGGTCTCGCCTTTTTGGGGAGTCCCTGGATGTGTTGATTAAGGGGATCACCGGGGGTAAGAGCACTCTCTTGCCCCATTTCCCCAAGGCTAAGGGGGCTTCTGGGAAGAAGCATGCTAATTTTCGGCCCCCTCAGGGGTCCTTTCGTGCCTTTCGGCCGCACTACAAGGGCAAACCGTTCAAAGGCCAAGGCTCTCAGAAGAAGCCCTGGTCTGGGAAACAGAAGTCCGGCCAATCCGGACCTGCAGCCCATAACAGTTCGGCCTGAAGGGGCGCCCTCACCCAGTTTTGGGGTGGGGGGACGCTTGCTCGGTTTTCTTCAGCCCTGGTTGGCCCGTGTGCGGGACAGATGGGTTCTGGAAATCGTTCGATCTGGTTACAAGATCGAGTTTCTCTCTCGGCCGGAGAGCAGATTTTTTCCCTCAAATCTTCAACTGTCTCCAGAGCGCCTGCGGGATCTGCACCTGGCGGTGCGGGACCTGAGGGCTCAGGGAGTGGTGGTTCCGGTGCCTCATCGGGACAGATTTCGGGGGTTTTATTCCAATCTGTTCACCGTGCCCAGGAAGGAGGGCAAGGTTCGTCCGATTCTGGACTTTAAGGCTCTGAACCGCTCTGTGCGGGTTCGCAAGTTCCGCATGGAATCCCTGCGCTCGGTGGTGGCTGCCCTCGTTCCGGGGGAATTCATGGCCTCCATCGATTTGAAGGATGCGTACCTTCACATCCCCATATTCGAGGGTCATCAGAGATACCTTCGATTTGCCATTGCGGAGGATCACTACCAGTTCGTGGCGTTGCCCTTTGGTCTCGCCTCGGCTCCGCGGGTCTTCACCAAGGTGCTTGCACCGGTTCTGGCATTATTGAGGGCCCAGGGCATTTCTGTCCTGGGGTATCTGGACGACATTCTGGTTCGGTCTGCGACCAGACAGGGTCTGGAGGAGGACCTGTCTGTCACAATGCAAACTCTGCAGGAGTTTGGTTGGACGATAAATGTTCCAAAGTCGACACTGAGTCCGTCGGTTCGTCTCCCCTATCTGGGAATGATACTGGACTCGGTGCAGGCGAAGGTCTTCCTGCCGGAAGACAAACTCAGGACTCTTCAGGAGGAAGTCAGGTCCCTCAGGGACGTTCCACACTCGTCTCTGCGGACGTGTATGAGATGTCTGGGATTGATGGTCTCGGCCTTCGAGGCGATTCCTTTCGCGCAGTTTCACACGCGGGGTCTCCAAGCGGAGATCCTGTCCAGGTGGGACGGGCGACCTCAATCCCTGGATCTTCAGATCTCGTTGAGTCATCGCACCAGGGAAAACCTTCTGTGGTGGCTCCAGTCCCCGTTGGTGTCCGGGGGCAAGTCGTTTCGTCCGATCTCGTGGACGGTAATCACCACGGATGCCAGCCTGTCGGGCTGGGGTGGTGTTCTGGGCGTTCTGTCCGCCCAGGGGACCTGGTCGGAGGGGGAGTCTTCCCTCCCGATCAACATTCTGGAATTGCGTGCGATAAGGCTCTGTCTTCATCGCTGGACGGACCGGCTGCAGGGCTGCCCGGTTCGGGTGCAGACGGACAATGCCACGGCGGTGGCCTACATCAACCACCAAGGGGGCACCAGGAGTGCCCGAGCGGCTCGAGAAGTGGCCGACATTCTATCTTGGGCCGAGACTCATGTCCCGGCGATAACGGCGGTTCACATTCCGGGAGTGGAGAACTGGCAGGCGGACTATCTGAGTCGCCAGACCCTGGATCAGGGGGAATGGTCTCTCCACCCGGCTGTCTTCCAGATGTTGTGCGCGAAGTGGGGTCTTCCAGATGTGGACCTGTTCGCGTCTCGCCTCAACTACAAGGTGAAGAGGTTCGTGGCACGGACGCGCGACCCTCGGGCCGACGCGTCGGACGCGTTAGTGGCCCCGTGGCATCAGTACAGGCTGATGTACGCGTTTCCACCGATTCAGTTGCTGTCCAGGTTCCTTCGCAGGTTACACTCGGAACGCAGCACGGTGATTCTTGTGGCACCGGACTGGCCTCGCCGGTCCTGGTACGCAGACCTCGTGAATCTGGCGGTCGACGCCCCTTGGCGTCTGCCTCTTCGAGACGATCTACTGTCTCAAGGACCGATTTACCATCCTGCTTTACAGTCGCTGGCTTTGACGGCCTGGCTGTTGAGACCGAGGTCCTGAAGGAGAAGGGTCTCTCTCCAGAGGTCGTTCATTCTTTGATCAACGCGAGGAAGTCTTCCTCGGGGAAGGTTTATTACCGTACTTGGAAGGCCTATTTTGCCTGGTGTGAGTCCAGGGGGTTTTCACCCCGCACGTACTCGGTTTCCCGTGTGCTGTCTTTCCTTCAGACGGGTGTCGATCAGCGTTTGGCGCTGGCTACGATAAAGGGTCAGGTGTCTGCGCTGGCCGTTCTGTTTCAACGTCCCGTGGCTTCCAACTCCTTGGTTGGCACCTTTATTCAGGGTGTGCGGCATCTGGTTCCTCCTAGGAGGGATCCTTTGCCCCCTTGGGACTTGAATCTCGTTCTATCTGTGTTACAACGTGCTCCTTTTGAACAGATCAGGGAGATCTCGTTGTCTATGTTGTCCAAAAAGGTCGCCTTTTTGGTGGCGATCACTTCGGCTCGCAGAGTGTCGGAACTGGCGGCTTTGTCCTGCAAGTCTCCGTACCTGGTTGTTCATTTGGATAAGGTGGTCTTGCGACCTAATCCTTCTTTTCTGCCGAAACGAGTTTCGGAATTCCATCTTAACGAGGATATTGTTTTGCCTTCGTTGTGCACGAAGCCTAAACATCCAAAGGAGATGAGATTGCACTCTCTGGATGTTGTTCGGGCGATAAGGGTTTACCTTAAATCGACTGAGTCTTTTCGTAAGACGGACTCCTTGTTTGTTCTTCCAGAGGGTCCTCGGAAGGGCATGGCGGCTTCGATCTCTACCATCGCCAAATGGATCAGGCAGACCATTGAACAGGCCTATGCCTTGCAGGGGAAGGTTCCCCCTGTGCCTGTGAAGGCGCACTCTACTAGATCTCTGAGTACGTCTTGGGCCTGCCGTCATGGGGCTTCTGTAGCCCAGGTGTGTAAGGCGTCGACTTGGTCGACCGTGCACACTTTCACAAAATTCTACAAAGTAGATGTTCAGGCATCGGCGGATGCTTCCTTTGGCCGCAAGGTTCTTAGTGCGGCTGTTCCCTAGGGTCCCTTGTTGGGGACTCCTGGCTGTTGGGATAGTTTTTTGTATCCCCTGGGTTTTTTGTCTTTTCCTGGGTTGTTGCTCCTGTTGAGCACTTATTTTTGCTGTTGCCCAGCTGGTTTCCTTCCTTTGGTAAGGTTCCTTTCTTTGATGTGGAGACTGCGTTGCCTTTCGGCGCGGATGCGTTTCCCACCCCTCATGTTTGCACTGCTTTGGGACGTCCCCATATGTGACGAATATGAAGAGGCGGCGACTGTCGGAGGACGTAAGAGAAAACGGAATTTTTGTAAAATCTTACCTGTAAAATTCCTTTCTCTGAGTCCTCCGACAGTCGCCGCCCCCGCCCCTCTTTTGGGGTTTGAATGTATACTCTACTGCTATTCCACTAAAACTGAGATATGGTTGCAGGAAGTAGGAGGGTATTGACTGAGGGGACCACCCCTTGAGGGTGGGATATGTTAAAGCTTTATTGTTAACATATTCTGTTGCCTAGCTACTCCTTCGGAGCAAAGTCTAATACCCCATATGTGACGAATATGAAGAGGCGGCGACTGTCGGAGGACTCAGAGAAAGGAATTTTACAGGTAAGATTTTACAAAAATTCCGTTTTTCCAGTGGTGGGACCGTCTCCAGGGCCTGCCTGTTCGCGTACAGATGGACAATGCTACCGCGGTGGCTTACATCAACCACCAGGGGGGCACCAGGAGTGCTCGTGCGGCTCGGGAGGTGACCGACATTCTTGGGCCAAGATTTATGTCCCCGGCGATCTCGGCAGTTCACATTCCGGGTGTGGAAAATTGGCTGGCCGACTATCTGAGCCGCCAGACCCTGGACCAGGGAATGGTCCCTACACCCGGAGGTCTTTCAGATGCTGTGTGCGAGGTGGGGATCCCCAGACGTGGATCTGTTCGCATCCCAGCAAAATCGAAAGGTGGAAAGATTCGTGGCAAGAAGCGCGATCCGTTGGCGGACGCTTCGGATGCGTTGGTGGCCCCTTGGCATCAGTATCGTCTGATGTACGCCTTTCCTCTGATTCAGTTACTATCCCGGTTCCTTTGCCGATTGGTCTCGGAACCGCACATGGTGTTTCTGGTGGCGCCGGACTGGCCTCGCCGGTCCTGATACGCCGACGTTGTGCACCTGGGAGTGGCGCCTCCGTGGCGCCTGCCTCTGCGGGTAGATCTCCTGTCTCAGGGTCCGATCTTCCATCCTGCTTTACAGTCGCTGGCTTTAACGGCCTGGCTGTTGGGACCCAGGTCTTGAAGGACAAGGGTCTATCCCCTGAGGTTATCCCTACCCTAATCAAGGCTTGGAAATCCTCCTCTGGTAAGATCTATTACCGTACCTGGAAAGCCTATTTCGCCTGGTGTGAGTCCAGGGGGTTCTCCCCTCGTTCTTACTCTGTGTCGAGAATCTTGGCTTTCCTCTAGTCTGGAGTGGATCAGCGCCTGGCGCCGGCCACGATTAAGGGCCAGGTGTCTGCACTGGCTGTTTTTTTCCAACGCCCTGTGTCATCTCATTCCTTGGTGCGCACCTTCATTCAAGGTGTGCGACATTTGGCTCTTCCCAGGATGGAGCCCTTACCCCCGTGGGACTTGAACTTGGTTCTGTCCGCGTTACAGCGTGCTCCCTTTGAAAACATCAGGGAGATATCGTTGCCTCTGCGTCAAGAAAGGTTGCTTTTCTGGTGGCGATCACTTCGGCTCGCAGAGTATCGGAGCTGGCGGTGTTGTCTTGCCGCTCCCCTTACTTGATAATTTACAAGGATAAAGTGGTTTTGCGACCACCCCCATCCTTCCTTCCCAAGGTGATCTCTGAATTTCACCTTAATGAGGACATTGTCCTGCCTTCGCTTTGTACGAAGCCTAAACATCCAAAGGAGATTGCTTTGCACTCCTTGGATGTTGTCAGGGCGATCAGGGTTACCTGTCGTCTACGGAATCCTTTCGGTAGACGGTTTCCCTCTCCTTGTCCTTCCCGAGGGACCTCGGAAGGGCATAGCTGCGTCCGCAGCGACTATTGCCACATGGATCGGACAGACCATTGAGCAGGCTTACGCCTTGAAGGGACGGTTTCCGTCTTTCCCCGTTAAGGCGCACTCTTCCAGGTCTTTGAGTACTTCCTGGGCCTGTTGGCATCGGACCTCGGTGGCCCAGGTGCACACTTTTTCCAAGTTCTACAAAGTAGATGTTCTGGCATCAGCTGATGCTTCTTTTGGCCGCAAAGTTCTCAGTGCGGCTGTGCCATGTTGGACCCTTGAATTTTTTCTCTGGGTCCTTGGCTGTTGGCATTTGCTTTCCTGGGCTGTTGCTCCTGTTGAGCATTGTTTGTTTCTGTTGCCCAGTTGGTTCTCTTACGGTGCATGTAAGATTCCTTTCTCTGATGTGGGTACTGCGTTGCCTTTTCTACGGTTGCGTCTCCCACCCCTCATGTCTATACTGCTTTGGGACATCCCAATAGTGATGACTTAGAGGAGGCGGTGACTGTCGGAGGACGTAAGAGAAAACTGAATTTCTCTTACGTCCTCCCGACAGTCGCCGCCCCTTCCCAATTCGTCACCAATGGGTATTGACCTTTGCTCCGTAGGAGTAGCTAGGCAACAAGAATTGTTAATACAAAGCTTTTAACATAGACACACCCCTAGGGGCTGTCCCCTCAGTCAATACCTCCCTGCACCAGCATTCCCAACTCAGTTTGTCTTTGCCTAGCTTAGGAGTAGCTGCTATCCTGTGCTGGGGCTCAGTCTCAGCCTTCTACCCTTTCTTTGATTTTATTTCAAGTGCTTTTTTTCTCTTTTTCTGGCTAGCTGTTATTTTGTCAGCCTTAGTTTACAGATCTTCTGATGAAGATTCATCATGCGGAGCTGGGTCTCGGACTGGCCGCCCTGCATCCCAGGGCTGATAGCCAGATGGATCCCCAGCCTGCCATCGAGAGTTCAGCTTAGGTTTTACCCTGGCACATTGAACGACCCATCCCTGTTCGCTGCAGGGATGCTGCCTGTGAGGTGGCTACCTCATTGGACGCCATGACTGCGGTCCGCAAGCATCCTGGCTGCGGCACTCCCTGTCTGCCCTGATAGCGGTTTGTCGCTGGAGACGGCTCCCCACGCCATCTGGTACGGTAAGCACCTTCTGTGTGGGGACCTTTCTGTATGGGTGTCAGTCTGTGGCTGTGTTTACCCTCCATGTCTGTGTGACTGCGGGCTCCCTGTCAGATCCCTGTGTGGCTGCATGCCTGTGGGCTGCGGGGGGGGGCCATCCTGCTCTGCTGTTTTATTATGCTCTGGGTGCAGTTTGAGTACAGACATGTGTGTGTGTGCGGTGATCGCTGCGGCGATCCGCCATTTTTATTTCGCTGTATAATGTGTCCGGCCCTGTATCGATGCAGCGCCGGGTTTTGGCGCCATTCGCCGCCATTTTGGCGGGCGATACTGTCTATGCACATGGCGGCGCCATTTTCTAGTAGCCTTTTTTCCTCTACAGAGCAACCATTTTGCTGGAGCCTTCCATAGGCTATATCTATCAGTCAGCATTGCATCACTTCCTCTTTCCCCGGGAACAGCGATCGGTGGCAGCAGTCTGGTGTGCTCTCTCCAGGTTTTTACCTGTCTGTCCTGTCATTCCTTGCTCAGTGTTTGTCTTTCCCTGCGGGGTCAGTGCATAGAGCAGTGTGCGGTGGGCTGCGCTCGCCGTGGTTTTAAAGGGCCAGTACCTTTATTGCTTTTCTGTACTGGGGCATGGATTCTCAGGATTGCAAGTTTCCCCTGCCCTGGTGGGGGACCAGGGGGCTGCTGCACCCCCCGAGGGGGCCGATCTGACTACTGTAGTGGTTTCCTTGGTGTCTCAGGTGCAGATGCTGCTGGCTGAACGATCCGCAAAAAGGGCCAGTTTATCCATTTCCTCTGATTCAGAGGGCGATATGGCTGCTGGGGCTGGCGTGCCCTTTTCAGGGTCCCGCTCATCTTTGGACCTTGCGGAGTCTGAGGGAGAGCCTGAGGTGCAGGGGGTTGATGTTTCTCCCCCTGGCTCGCCTGAAGAGCTTGCACTCATGAATGAGCTGATTGCCTCCATAAAGGACACCTTGCACTTGGAGGATGAGCCTGCTCATCCTGCTAGGACGTCTGCTTTCGGAACACAGAGGGCTCGCAAATCAGCGCAGGTTTTTCCCTGCCCTGCTGAATTTCACCATACTGTTAATGAACAGTGGCACAATTTAAAGAAGCCTTTTACTGTGCCAAATAAGTTTAAATTGCTTTATCCGTTTGCGCCTGCCACCGACGAGCGTTGGTGTGTGGCGCCTCCGGTGGATCACGCGGTAGCCGTTTTGAACAAAGCTACTGCGGTGCCATCCGAGGACACCCCGGTTTTCCGGGACCCTACGGACAGGAGAATAGAGTCTCTTGCCCGTCATGCCTATATGGTGGCTGTTTCTATGCTGAAGCCTATTTTTGCTTCCATTATGGCGGCGCAGGCTGTTGCTGATTGGACCAAGATGCTCAGGCGCACCTTGGCGGCTGATTCCGCTTCGCCTACCACGTTGGCTATGGTGGACCAGATCCATCAGGGTGTCATGTACTTGTGTGATGCGGACTTGAATTTAGCTCCCTTGGCTGCACGCCTGTCCAGCGTGGCGGTACTGAACCGTCGTCTGATTTGGCTGAAGAATTGGTCGGTCGACCAATCGTCTCGCAAGACGCTGGCGGATTTTCCCTATGCGGGGTCTCGCCTTTTTGGCGAGGCTTTGGATACCCTGATCAAAGGGGTTACGGGGGGCAAGAGTACTCTCCTGCCCCAGTCCTTCAAGCATAAGTCTTTCCGCGGAAAGCGGAATTCCTCGTCTAGGCCCTCTCAGGGGTCCTTTCGTGCCTTTCGGTCGCAGTCCAAGGGCAAGCCCTTCAAAGGCCAAGGCTCCCAGAAGAAGCCGTGGACAGGGAAACAAAAGTCCGGCCAGTCCGGTTCAACTTTCCATACCACTTCCGCCTGAAGGGGCGCCCTCACCCGTTTCTGGAGTGGGGGGACGTCTGCGCGGTTTCCTACAACCTTGGCTGGCCCGCGTTCGGGACAGGTGGGTTCAGGAAATCGTTCGATCTGGTTACAAGATCGAATTTCTCTCTCGGCCGGCGGGCAGATTTTTTCCCTCAAATCTTCAGCTGTCTCCGGAGGGCTTGCAGGATTTGCACCTTGCGGTGCGGGACCTGCGGGCCCAGGGGGTGGTGGTCCCGGTGCCTCATCGGGACAGGTTTCGGGGGTTTTACTCCAATCTGTTCACTGTGCCCAGAAAGGAGGGAAAAGTGCGTCCGATTCTGGACTTGAAAGCTCTGAACCGCTTTGTGCGGGTTCGCAAGTTTCGCATGGAATCCCTGCGCTCAGTGGTGGCTGCCCTGAGTCCGGGGGAATTCATGGCCTCCATCGATCTGAAGGATGCGTACCTACACATCCCCATTTTTGAAGGTCACCAGAGGTACCATCGATTCGCCGTTGCGGAGGATCATTACCAATTCGTGGCGTTACCTTTCGGTCTGCTTCGGCTCCGCGGGTTTTTACAAAAGTGCTGGCGCCGGTTCTGGCCCTGTTGCGAGCACAGGGCATTGCTGTCTTGGGGTATCTGGACGATATCCTGATAAGGTCAAACGCCAGTCTGAGCCTGGTGACCGAACTGTCCACCACGATGCGGACTCTGCAGGAGTTCGGTTGGACCATAAACATTCCGAAGTCGACTCTGTGTCCCTCGGTTCGCCTTCCCTATCTGGGAATGATTCTGGACTCTGTCCAAGCGAAGGTCTTCCTGCCGGAGGACAAGCTCCGGACTCTTCAGGACGAGGTCAGGTCCCTCAGGGACAACCGACACTCCTCTCTCCGGACATGCATGAGATGTCTAGGTCTAATGGTTTCGTCTTTCGAGGCGATACCTTTTGCCCAGTTTCACACGCGGGGTCTCCAGGCGGAGATTCTGTCCGAGTGGGACGGGCGACCGCAATCCCTGGATCTACGGATCTCGTTGAGCCAGGACACCAGAAGGGGTCTTCTGTGGTGGCTCCAGTCCCCGGCGGTGTCGAGGGCAAGTCTTTTCGTCCTCTGTCATGGACGGTACTCACCACGGATGCCAGCCTGTCGGGCTGGGGTGGTGTTCTGGGCGTTCTGTCTGCCCAGGGAACTTGGTCGGGGAGGGGTCTTCTCTCCCGATCAACATTCTGGAATTGAGGGCAATCAAGCTTTGCCTTCTGCGATGGATGGACCGGCTTCGGGGCCGTCCGGTTCGGGTTCAGACGGACAATGCCACCGCGGTGGCCTACTTCAACCACCAAGGGGGCACCAGGAGTGCCCGAGCGGCTCGGGAAGTAGCCGACATCCTGTCTTGGGCCGAGACGCACCTCCCGGCGATAACGGCAGTTCACATTCCGGGGGTGGAGAATTGGCAGGCGGATTATCTGAGTCGCCAGACCCTGGACCAGGGAGAATGGTCCCTTCACCCGGATGTCTTCCAGATGTTGTGCGCGAAGTGGGGTTCCCCAGATGTGGACCTGTTCGCGTCTCGTCTGAACAACAAGGTGGAAAGGTTCGTGGCAAGAACGCGCGATCCTCGGGCAGACACCTCAGACGCGTTAGTGGCGCCCTGGCATCAGTATCGTCTGATGTATGCCTTTCCACCGATTCAGCTGCTGTCCAGGCTTCTTCGCAGGTTCGCCTCGGAACCGCACACGGTGATTCTGGTAGCGCCGGACTGGCCTCGCCGGTCCTGGTACGCGTTATCTCGTAAATCTGGCAGTCGACGCTCCGTGGCGTCTGCCACTCCGGGAAGATCTCCTGTCTCAAGGGCCGATATTCCATCCTGCTTTACAGTCGCTGGCTTTAACGGCCTGGCTGTTGAAAGCCAGGTCCTGAAGGATAGGGGTCTTTCCCCTGAGGTCATTCCCACTTTGATCAAGGCTAGAAAAGCCTCTTCAGGTAAAATTTATTACCGTACTTGGAAAGCTTACTTTGCCTGGTGTGAGTCCAGGGGGTGTCCCCTCGCTCATACTCGGTGTCGAGAGTGTTGGCTTTCCTCCAAACTGGAGTGGACCAGCCTTTGGCGCTGGCCACGATTAAGGGTCAGATTTCTGCGCTGGCCATTCTCTTTCAACGCCCTGTGGCGTCTAATTCATTGGTTAGCACCTTTGTTCAGGGGGTGCGACATTTGGCCCCTCCTAGGAGGGACCCTATACCTCCATGGGACTTGAACTTGGTTCTGTCCGTGTTGCAACAGGCTCCCTTTGAAAAAATCAGGGGGATCTTGTTGTCTCTGTTGTCCAAGAAGGTTGCCTTTTTGGTGGCGGTCTCTTCGGCTCGCAGGGTGTCGGAGCTGGCAGCTTTGTCCTGCAATGCTCCCTACCTGGTGGTCCACAAGGATAAGGTGGTCCTGCGGCCTAACCCATCTTTTCTTCCGAAAAGGATATCAGATTTTCACCTGAATGGGGACATTGTCTTGCCTTCGCTCTGCGCGAAGCCTAAGCATCCGAAGGAGGTTGCCTTACATTCCCTGGATGTTGTCCGGGCGATCAGGGTCTACCTGTCGTCCACTAAATCTTTTCGCAAGTCAGATTCTCTTTGTCCTTCCTGAGGGACCTCGGAAGGGCATGGCGGCGTCGGCTGTGACTCTCGCCAAATGGATCAGACAGATCATTGAACAAACCTATGCCTTGAAGTACGTCTTGGGCTTTCCGGCATCAAGCTTCTGTGGCCCAAGTGTGTAAGACGGCGACTTGGTCGTCCGTTCACACTTTCTCAAAATTCTATAAGGTGGATGTTCAGGCGTCGGCTGATGCCTCCTTTGGCCGTAAAGTTCTCAGTGCGGCAGTCTCCTAGGGACCCTTGTTTTCATGGGCCCTTGGTTGTTGGGGTGTTTTACCCCTGGGTTGCTTTTTTTTCCTGGGATTGTTGCTCCTGTTGAGCACTTTTTTTTCCTGTTGCCCAGTTGGTTCTCTTACTCTGGTAAGGTTCCTTTCTCTGATGTGGGTACTGCGTTGCCTTTCTACGGTTGCGTCTCCCACCCCTCATGTCTACACTGCTTTGGGACGTCCCATTGGTGACGAATTGGGAAGGGGCGGCGACTGTCGGAGGACGTAAGAGAAAACTGAATTTTTGTAAAATCTTACCGTAAAATTCCTTTCTCTGAGTCCTCCGACAGTCGCCGCCCCCCGCCCCTCTTTTGGGGTTTTTGTGTACTCTTACTGCTATGCTACCAAACTGAGTTGGGAATGCTGGTGCAGGGAGGTATTGACTGAGGGGACAGCCCCTAGGGGTGTGTCTATGTTAAAAGCTTTGTATTAACAATTCTTGTTGCCTAGCTACTCCTACGGAGCAAAGGTCAATACCCATTGGTGACGAATTGGGAAGGGGCGGCGACTGTCGGAGGACTCAGAGAAAGGAATTTTACGGTAAGATTGTACAAAAATTCTGTTTTTTGTAAAATCTTACCTGTAAAATTCCTTTCTCTGAGTCCTCCGACAGTCGCGGCCCCCCCCCCTCTTTTGGGGTTCTTATTACCTACTGCTATGCTACCAAACTGAGTTGGGAGTGGTGATGCAGGGGGGGTATTGACCGTATGGGACAGCCCCCATGGGTGTGTTTATGCTAATGCCTTTTGTCTTTGGATTAAGTCTATATGCCTAGCTATTCCTACGGATAGGAAGACCATACCCATTAGTGATGACTTAGAGGAGGCGGCGACTGTCGGAGGACTCAGAGAAAGGAATTTTACAGGTAAGATTTTACAAAAATTCCGTTTTTTGTAAGAACTTACTGTAAAATTATTTTCTCTGAGTCCTCGGACAGTCGCCGCCCCCCACCCCTCTTTTGAGGTCCATGGATCTCTATACTGCTTGCTACCAAACTGAATTGGGAATGAAGCTAGCTGGGGGTATTGACCAGAGGGACAGCCCCCTGTAGGTGTGTCTATACAAAGTTTTTGTGGATATTCCAACAAAATCTTCTGCCTAGCTTACTCCTGTGGAGAAGGCCAATACCCAGACGTGCAGATTGTATGAGTGGGTGGCGACTGTCAGAGGACTCAGAAAATAATTTTACGGTAAGTTCTTACAAAAATTCTATTTTTGTGATCACGGATGGCCCTGGGAAAGGGTTGCCTGCGTCTGATGCTACTGTTTCCGGATGGCTCAGGCAGGTGGTGGTACAGGATTATCAATAAGGGTCAGGTTCCTCCTTTCCCTGTTAAGGCACATTCTGCTTGGGCGCTTAGTGCTTCCTGGGTTTTTCGCCATCCGGCATCTGTACTTCAGGTTTGCGAGTCGGCTACCTGGTCCTCTGTTCACACCTTTACAAAGTTTTTTATGAAGTTAAAGTGCTGGCATCTGCGGATGCCTCTTTTGGCCGCAAAATCTGCAGGCTGCTGTTTAAGGGGGCCCTTAGTCTCCCTTGAGGGTTTCTGTTTCTCAGGTGGGTCTCATCTTATGGTTTCGATAAGTCCTATGTTACCTGGTTGGCTATGTTTAGCCTTGTGGACTTGTTTCTGCTGTCCCACCCCTCATTTATGGCACTGCTTTGGGATGTCCCTACTGATATCAATTAAGAAGTCTGCGTCTGTCAATGAGCGACAGAGAAAACTGGATTTTTGACTTACCGTAAAATCCTTTTCTCTTAAGCTCATTGAAAGGCGCAGTACCCACCCCTCTATTTTTGAGTTGGGTTGGTATGATTTCTGACACTGCTTTGATACAGAGCTGGCATCCTATAGCGGGACGTGGGAGGGTGTGCCCCCTGGGACTGCCCATGGGCGTAGCCAGAACTTTTTTTCTGCCTAGTGTCCTGCTCCTGTGGGGGGCAGTATAACCCTACTGATATCAATTAAGAAGTCTGCATCTGTCAATGAGCTTAAGAGAAAAGGATTTTACGGTAAGTCAAAATCCAGTTTTTTTTTTTAGCTAGTTATGTTCCTGAGCAAACTGCAATCAACAGCCGGACTGGGTTTTGGACTGGATATCCTAGATCCCTAAGGTCTCCCAGTCCGGCTAGCGAGCGTGTGCAGGTTATAGCCCTGCGCTAGGCCTCACCACAACAGAGCCCCAATGGACTGGGGCTGGTCCTCGAGCGAAACACCTTGCTGTGATGCACATGACCTGGTTTGGCTTGAGTAGCAGCGTGCTCCTTGGCCGTCAGCACCCCCACCCCAAGTGGAGAGGTAGTCTGTCCGGAGTGGCGCCCACCTGAATGTCGTTGGTATGGTGAGTAGTATCCCCCCCTTAGCGCTCCTCCTTGGGATGGTCGGACCCTGGGGTTCCCTTCCATTTCCCCCAGCCCCTCTAACAGTCATGTGGTCTTTTGGCCCCATCCTATTCCCCATGCCCCCCGGTACAAAAGTGAGTACAACCATCACATTTTTGTAAATATTTTATTATACCTTTTCATGTGACAACACTGAAGAAATGACACTTTGCTACAATGTAAAGTAATCAGTGTACAGCTTGTATAACAGTGTACATTTGCTGTCCCCTCCAAAATAACACACAGCTACTAATGTCTAAACCGCTGGCAACAAAAGTGAGTACAACCCTAAGTGGAAATGTCCAAATTGGGCCCAATTAGCCATTTTCCCTCCCTGATGTCATGTGACTCATTAGTGTTACAAGGTTTCAGTTGTGAATGGGGAGTAGGTGTGTTAAATTTGGTGTTGTCGCTCTCACTCTCATACTGGTCACTGGAAGTTCAACATGGCACCTCATACCAAAGAACTCTGAGGACCTGAAAAAAATAATTTTGCTCTACATAAAGATGGCCTAGGCTATAAGAAGATTGCCAAGACCCTAAAACTGAGTGGCAGCACAGTGGCCAAGACCATACAGCAGTTTAACAGGACAGGTTCCACTCAGAACAGGCCTCGCCATGGTCGACCAAAGTTGAGTGCACATGGTCCGCTTCATATCCAGAGGTTGTCTTTGGGAAATAGACATATGAGTCCTGCCAGCATTGCTACAGAGGTTGAAGGGGTGGGGAGTCAGCCTGTCAGTGCTTAGACCATGTGCCGCACGCTGTATCATATTGGTCTGCATGGCTGTTGTCCCAGATGAAGCCTCTTCTAAAGATGATGCACAAGAAGAACTGCAAACAGTTTGCTAAAGTCAAGCAGACTTAAGGACATGGATTAGTGGAACCATGTCCTGTGGTCTGATGAGACCAAGATAAACTTATTTGGTTAAGATGGTGTCAAGCGTGTGTGGCGGCAACCAGGTGAAGAGTACAAAGGCAAGTGTGTCTTGCCTGCAGTCAAGCATGGTGGTTGGAGTGTCATGGTCTGTGTGACGGTACTCACCGTTCCCTGAGAGTGGAAGACAGATACTTAAAGGACACTAAGAAAATGGTTTGGATAATTTCAAATGGGAGAGTAATATTTATCAACAATATCTCTCAAGAAATATGAATATTTGATCCCACTTTACACTGTGAGACCTATAGCCTGTTGCCATGAAGTCTGTAACACCTAAATAATCATATAAATATGTAGATGTGTATTCCATGTACTTCAATGTAGGAGATGGACAGACTGTCATTGGCAGTCTTGTCCTATTGTCTATCTATTGAGGTGGGATGTGGATTGTGTTAAGTCTGCCTGTCACATTGTTAAATGTTAATGACCTCACATTGTTCTGTCCAGATGGCTAGATAATTAGTTCAGGTTAGTTCTATTTCTGTATACAATTACATCTGCATATGATAATGTAATCAGGCAGAGTGGAGGGACTGTGTACACTGCATGGGAGTGACTGAGTGTAAAACTCTGTTTTTATTGGATTGTGAATTTCCGCCTTGTGGGGGAAAACTGTATAAAAGAGCAGCATTACCATTAAACCTTGATTTCTACTTCACCCTCAAACTAGAGTCCTGTCTCTTATTGGGGAATCTGCTACAAGGGATTGCTATGCTCTTCATACTCCCTTGAATAATCACTAAGCTGTTGTAAGAGCTTGTTCCTGTTCCTGCTTCACTCTCTTGGGAAAGAGAGGTTCACTCACTGGAACCTGGAGCCTTGTCATAGGTCCAGGGTGGGTAGGAGATGGCGAGACCCCAACCAAGCTGTGGCGGTTCGTGTGGGGTCTGCGGTGGTTATGGTGTCTGGTGGAGTGCTTGGAGCCCTCTGTAAGCACTAGGAGCA
This sequence comes from Pelophylax lessonae, assembly GCF_965119305.1. NCBI lineage: Eukaryota > Metazoa > Chordata > Amphibia > Anura > Ranidae > Pelophylax > Pelophylax lessonae. Next base: position 144,390,890 of record NC_138773.1, on the reverse strand, counting down.
TCCATCAACGGAGGTACCCAGTCAGGGTGCCAGTTGATCCATTACAGTCTGGAGCTGCATGAGTGTTTCCAGCACTGGGGAGCTACAGTTCATTGAGGAAACCATGAATGCCAACATGTACTGTGACATACTGAAGCAGAGCATGATCCCCTCTCTTCAGAGACTGGGCAGCAGGGCAGTATTTCAACATAACGACCCCAAACACATGTCCAAAACGACCAATGGCTTGCTAAAGAAGTTGAGGTTAAAGATGATGGACTGGCCAAGCATGTCTCCAGACCTAAACCCTATTGAGCATCTGTGGGGCATCCTCACACGGAAGGTGGAGGAGCACAAGGTCCCTAACATCCACCAGCTCCGTGATGTCATCATGGAGGAGTGGAAGAGGACTCCAGTGGCAACCTGTGAAACTCTGGTGAACTCCATGCCCAAGAGGGTTAAGGCAGTGCTGGAAAAAAATGGTGGCCACAAAAAAATATTGACACTTTGGGCCCAATTTGGACATTTTCACCTAGGGGTGTACTCACTTTGGTTGCCAGCGGTTTAGACATTAATGGCTGTGTGTTGAGTTATTTCAAGCGGACAGCAAAGTTGCACTATTATACAAGCTGTACTTTCACTACTTTACATTGTATAAATCAAGTCGCGCTAAACAATTAAAATGGAACAGATAAAGTCCATATGAAGTCCATAAATTATAAATGGTGCAATCCGTGGCTCTCAAACCAGGCTCCTCATGGATATATGCTTACCAGAATGGTGAAAAATTAATGCAGGTTCTTTAAACCAGAATCTTATCCACTTGATAGAAGACAGGAACCAGAAGGCTCGTGATAGAAATGTGATCGTTTGGTCATGAAAAAATATGATGAGAAGAACGCAATAGCGTAAAACCCAACAAAATTTGGTACAAAGTGATTATTGACACCAATGTGGTTATCCAGTGATTGAAACAGAAAAAAAGTGCTCAAGAATGGTGAAATAAATATAACCTCCACCAATCTTATTCGCTGCTTGCAAAACAGAAAAAATGGGCGTGCACAAACAAAACCAAAGGAAATGGAGATCCCATATAGAAAGACACCTTTAGGTACTCCTTACCAAAAATCCATAATGGCAATCATATGAACACCCAAATATCAGTGCTATCCTTCACCAGATAAATTCGCCTCTTACCAAACAAAACTAGTAAAAAGCTTGTAGGTAACTCAAACTCCAAAGATGAAAGCACTTGTGTCTAGAACTTCTTATTGAGGCAGATTCCAAACAAGATATCTCCAAGGAATGACCCCAAGATGATCACCGCCATAAAGGAAAAAAGAAGCTCCATAGTGTAAAACCGCATAAACTTTTATTAAAAGAAAGGGAATAAAACTCACAATTTAGAAGTACAATGCATTCGTTGTGTATAAGCCGCCGGCCGGACGGCTCCGCACATCCGCACTTCCTAGTCGCAGTAAGATGACGTCAGTACGCCGTGTCCTTACGTCCTTTCGTCACAGATGACGTTTTCAAAGGTGCGGACGGCGTACTGACGCCATCTATTTAAGGAAAAGGGTAGGGCTGTGTACCCAGAAATTGGTGATAACGGTTTGGCCATCTTGGAAGAGGGAAAACAGAACCATTGGAATTAACACTTACCAAGGACCGGAACCAAATGCCCTAGCTTGTTAAGACTAAGTGCCAAGCTAGACAAATAATCAAACCTGCCACACTAACACCAAAATATCTTATCAAATAAGTAAAATACAAAATTAATAATAAATTATAAATAACCATATCAATACAATAATGGAATAATATGTGATATATATGGTGTAGCGCTTGTAATAATAAATTGAACTGCACAGTCCAAATACAGATTCATAAAATCAACTGGTGGAAATCAAGTTCTTCCGAGAAAAACGTGCTCCCAAAAGTAAATGCCAAACTTTCCACGATCCAAAAGCCCAGTGCATAGAGACCACCACCAAGAGATAGAAATGGCCCCTTACCACAATGCAATGATCCCCGCTACAGAGATAATTTCCAGCCTGTACCACACATCAGAAGACCCATGCAGATGGTAACCCAGCTCGTAGCGATATCCAGATCAGCTCCGCTCGGTATAAGTACATGTGTGAAAAAAGGGAACAACTCCCATAGTGAAGTACAGTAATATGTTTATTGATGCACGAGCTAAAAAGTGGCAACTCACATTTGGAAGAAGACAATACAGCGTGTCTCTCTCATATACAGCCCTCGGGACCTGGTTCCCAACCAAGAAAATGGCCACCGCGTCCCCTCGTATGTCCCCCTTTGAGGCTACAAATAGCCCCCAACATTATAGATCCGCCTAGAACTGTCTCATTCTTCCAACAGAGAGGAGGTTTTTACCCCTGTAGACGTTGTGCCATCTGTAAAATTAATGCTTGTAGGACCAGAAGAATTGAGTCATTTTTTTCCAATGCTACTCAGCAAAACTTCAAAATTAAGCCGTTTATCACATTTACCACGCGTCATGTCATCTACTTATTACGCTGCCCTTGTGGCCGCGAATATGTAGGCAGCACTATTCGCATGCTACATGTGCGCCTACAAGAGCATGTGGCAAATATATTCAAACATTTCCCGAAACAGTGTCTCGCGGCATTATGATCTTTTCCATGGGGGAGACCCTAAAGGCACTGTCTTTCTAAGTATAGACAAATTTTCGGGGAGTTGGAGGGGTAGCAATCGTACAAGAGGAGTTTCCCAGTTGGAAACCAGCTGGATTTACAGGTTGAAAACATATGCCCCCCATGGGTTAAACATTGATTGGGACATCAACGCGTTCATTAACAATGCGTAATTGGTGTGGCCATTTGATGTCCCATGCTTTGGATATTTGCTACTATTGCTACTTTGGTTACCTTATTATCAGTTTTTATGACTTTTAATGAGTCTGGGGTGTATTGCTACGAGCTGGGTTACCATCTGCATGGGTCTTCTGATGTGTGGTACAGGCTGGAAATGATCTCTGTAGCGGGGATCATTGCATTGTGGTAAGGGGCCATTTCTATCTCTTGGTGTTGGTCTCTATGCACTAGGCTTTTGGATCGTGGAAAGTTTGGCATTTACTTTTGGGAGCACGTTTTTCTCGGAAGAACTTGATTTCCACCAGTTGATTTTATGAATCTGTATTTGGACTGTGCAGTTCAATTTATTATTACAAGTGCTACACCATATATATCACATGTTATCCTATGATCCTAATTTTCTAATTTAAGATCAGGTGTTGGCAGCTGTACTCAGTTTATATGATTTTAGTCAATGTGACTTACTTTTATATAGCATTTTATATGTAATATGTATTACTTTTGCTATTGATATTGGACATTGATGTTTTAGCGCAGCAATACCCCCATTTCTTTTAATAATGGAATAATAATGACACCACCTAGTGGTTATATAGTGCATAGGAATATTGGTATAGTCCGATGCACATTCATACATTCCATGGAAATAGCACCACCTAAGGGTTAATGGATATATTGATTCAGTAGATGTAGTCCAGATATAAAAAGAAAAGTCAACGTTTCCATTTGACTTGTGATGGCAATCTGGCAAATATTAAACACTGATAGATAAACAGTGATATAACTGGAAACTATGCCAAAAATAAATATGCCAACAAAAATATCAAAAAATTTAAATTGTGACCCAACAACACCAAATGTTTGGATCTCTAAAACATTATGAGAATATAGTAGGGTGACGGTTAAATCACCCTACTATCTCAATGGTGATCATATATAATAATGAACTTTGAAATTTAAGTGAACAAATATTAAACTAAGTCAAAAAATTGACCAACTCAATAGTGTCCACTCCCACGAATATCCACTAACCCTAGTGGATACTGTTACATCATAAGACAAAGATATAATAAATAAATATTAAAAATATTATCTCATAAAATAAAACTAATATTATGTGTTATCAATAAAAGCGTTCAATTCAATGTCAATGTTAAGACCAAAGGGCGCATATGTCTTGGCTCGATAAATCCAAGCCATCTCTAATTTTGAAATGCCTCTAACAAGAGGCTCACCCCTCCAATGAGGCACAAATTTATCAATCCCTAGAAATAATGTGTTCTTGGGATTTTTATCATGGACTAGGGCGTAATGTTTGGACACAGAGTGTTTAGGAAAACCCTTTAGGATATTAGACACGTGTTCATTTAATCTTACTTGTAAGGGTCGTTTGGTTCTACCTATATATTGATGCCCGCACGGGCACTGGAGCAGATAAACAACCCCAGTGCTCATGCAGGAAATGAAAGGCCTTATCGTGTGAACTTTACCTGTACTTTTTGCTGTAAATTCCTTGACTGTTCTATGTTTATTGGAACTCAAGGAACAGACTCTGCATCTGTTACACCTATAAAAACCCGTCATCTGACTTAAAAATATAGGTTTAGGTATTGGTGGTTCCAAAATATTGGGTGCTACCCTATCTCGGAGTGGGAGCCCCTTTAAAAACCACACGCGGTCAGTCAGGGAGAGTGCTTTGCAGAACCCGATCATTACTAAGAATATGCCAGTGGCGACTGACAATATTCTTTATAATTGGAGAACAAAGCCGCTCAGGTGTATCAGTCCAACCTGGTGCTGGTAAGACCCGTCATCCGGATAAAGTGCAAAGGAAGTAGTGGAACCGCACTCAGGTGGATGAAAGCAATGGAAATACTTTTATTCTTCAAATCATAAGTAGACAGACAGTGCAAGGAACAGGTAATCCAAGGTTAACGCGTTTCACGGCACACACGGCCGCTTACTCATAACCGTAGTGATGGATCACGGAAATCGGTTTGATATACACACTCTGATTGATGATAGTAATTGATTGCAGATTTGTGTCATTAACTTAATACTCCTCAATTGAGGAACCGATTGATCCGTGATTCAGCACCTGGGATTGTTGGAACATACATGTAGAAATGCTCCATTACGAAGCAAAAAAGACATAACAATGCACGTGAGATGCATGAAAGAGTGTACAAAGCAAATAAATGTGACTATAATAATAAAATGTTATGCAAGGGAAGAATCCATATCGGCATAATGCAAGAAAAAAATATAAATAAAACAAAATATGAAAACTGAAACAAAAAATATATATACTGTGAGGGATTAGCTCGGTGGTAGGCGTATGGGTGACCCCTTTGGGGGTGCGTTTTCACAGAGAGATAGCCGAGCAGAGGTTGAAAACAAGACTGATTTATTCATGCAATTTACTTCACATAATTGCAAGCGTCAAAACAGCCAAAATAAAATAAAAGACAAAATAAATCCTTGCCTCTGTGGGCGGCTACCTTCTCACGCTGGAACCTACCTAAGAAGTCTTCCCAACCTACTGTTGGGCCGACACTGCTGATCCTACAGCAGACACTCAAATGTCCATTTGTTTGCTTTTCACACAGCACAAACATTGTCCATTGAACATGTCCCTTTGTTTTCTTTCACACAGCACATGTTCATTTATAACAGGATCCTTTACTCTTCAGATTCTTCACATTGAACACAGTTCATTTAACAGGTCCCTTTACTCTTCACACTCTTCACATGGAACACTTTGTCTTCTCACCTTTGAGACGTCTTCACTCGTGGTTACCCTCCTTAGCTTCACATCGCTGTAGGGGGTCTTCTCCCATGCTCACCAGCTTGTCGGGAGGCACACATCCGACTGTCCCCCTCTCCCAGCCCACACGGCGACAGGAGGCAGCAGTCCTTCTCCCATGCCCACACGGCGTCGGGAGGTACACGTATGTCTGCCTTCCTCTCCCAGCCCACACGGCGACAGGAGGCAGCACTCAATAGATTTTCTCTGGACAAATTATAGAGGCCTTGATCTCCTCATTCTGAACAGCTGAAGGCCTTTCAACTTCTTTACACCTTCCTGCTGCCTTTGGCAGCCGACACCCTATAGTATCAGTGAACTTTTCAAAGCAGGTGGGAATGTGTCTCCTCTCAGTGACTACATTCCCAGATTTACCTGACTTCCTGTCACATACCCCCCCCTCTTGTTTCAACCCTAGGGTTGGGACACATATTTCCAGGCACGCATGTGTCAGGCACTGCTGACTCACTGATAAGCCTCCTATTATCCTCAAGCTTCCGGATGAAACTGTTTCTGTCATCTTCACTGACAGATTTCTCATAAATGCCACACAGTTTGTCTCTCATCTCATATACACATTCTTCAACTGCATTTTTGGCATAATTTTGCTCCTTCTCGTTTCTGTCATCTTCATTGACAGCTTTCTCATAAATGTCAGACAGCTTGTCCCTCATAACCGTCTGTCCAATCCACCATGGAGGTCCGTGATCCATAGGCAACTCAATTGGGCTAGTCTTAATGTCTTCAACATTCTTAAGACGCCTCTCTCTGCAATCCATAAATGTTTTCCACAAAACTTTGAGAACCTTTGCTTCACTAAGGTTTGTTCCAAGTAGGGACTCTTGACATCCCTCTGTGACTTGAGTTGCCTCTCCATACAGCTGTACACAATCATTGACTTTTTGTTGTAAAAGGGAATGATCTTCCTTCTTGAGCTTTGCTTGCTCTAAGATGCTGTGCAGAGGATTTTCCAATTGAGACAACAGGCTGTCACACATTTCTTCAAAGTGACCCCTGTTCCTTTTCCCAGAGACATCAATATCATTCACCAAACATTTCATATTCATAGGCAGATCTGAAGCATTTGCACTCATCAACTTCTTAAACTTTTCGCCCTCCTGAGCGAGTCGCAGTAAAGGCCTACTATTTGATTTGATATTCAGTTTATATTTCTTGCCAAACTCTTCACAGAAGTAGCCAACCAGAACATCATCAACTTTCCTTCCACCAACATAGGGGTTAAAGGCAACAACACAGTTGAACCCAGCGATCTGGGTGGTATCCATTATAGACCTCCTCTCTGCATCAGTGAAGAAGCATGGAACTGCAACACATTCTTTTACAGGTTTCTTCAATGCACTTTCTGCTGAACTATTTGACCGCTCAAGGTCACCTAGTTCTTTTTCTCTATCTGAATTCCACATGGAATGCATCTCAAGATCACGATCAAACTTCTGCCACCCGTCTTTCACCAGTTCCATTTTGGAAACACTCCCTGAAAGGCACTTATTCATTTGCTTCACGTTTTCACCAACAGCCTTAGTTTTCCCCACTAGGTTTTCAGCCTGAACTGAGAAATCATCACATTTCTTACTCAGCTCCTTTGTTTGCTGAAGTTCTAATGATACATTTTCCAATGCTTGAAGTTTTTGAAGGAACGGTTTATTCCAAAGGGGTGATTCAAGCCACATGTCATCACATTTCTGAGGCTCACTCAGGACAGACCCCAAAACACTGATCCTTTTAAAAACTGCATCAGGCACACTATCCCCTCTTTGGGACAGATCCTCTGTTGCCTGGAATTCCTCTTCCAGTTCCTGCAACGGAATCTTCATCTCTTCTACTTGCTGTTCTAAGGCTCGCTTAGACTTTTCTAGCTCCTGAACGCTTTTCACAACATCATCCTTGGAGCGGACCAAATCTTCCATCTCTGTACACAGCTGTTTGTTAACTCTTTCTAGTTTAACATTACACTCTAGAGCTTCCTCCAAAGAGCGAGCCAAGAACAGGGCTTTGCTCTCGTTATCACGCGCCTCCGTTTTTGCACGGTAGCGTTTTTCTGCATATTTTGCAGACACAGTTTTCTCCTCACCAAGCATCTGATCAAACTTCTTTTTCACATCTTCAACACACTCTAATGAACCAACGCTTTCTTCAATGCGTTTTTTCATATCCGCTATCTGAGCTTGCAATGTTGCGACTTGCTCTGATAGGTTTTTCTTTGCTTCCTCCTCCTCTTTTAATTGTTCCAGGAAGCCATTTTTCACATCTTCCATTTGTTTGAGCTTTGTGCTAAAACTCAGCCTTTGACACCTCTCTTCCTGTAAGAGTTCCTGCGTGTCTTGCAGCTGCGATTCCAAGATAGAAAAATCTTCCGCAATTTCTCTAGATTTGCTGTCTGCTTGAGAAAGCTGATTTGTAACATTGTCCAACTCAACCTGCAGTCGGTTTGCCTTCTCTGACAGCTTAGCACACAATCGGTCACCTTCTGACACCTTGACTTGCGATTCCAGAAGCTGTGCCTCTACTTTTTCCCTCTTATGTTCACAATCTCCTTTTCCCTGCATAAGAGCCTTCACCTCATTGGCTAGTTTCTGGGAATGAGACTGTAATTCTGCCACACAGGCTTCTTTCTCCTTTAACTGCTGCTGGAAACGTTGGGCTTCACCTTTCCAACTTTCACAGTCTGCACGTAATTCATCTACCACATTGCTCAAAGTGGTGAGCTCATACACAGTACTCGGTAATTTAGCCTCTCTTTCACTTTTCTCATTGTCGCTGAGAGACAATGTCGTTTTCAGAGCGACATTCTGTTCCTGCGACTCCTGCAGGTCTATTTTTGTAACTTCCAAACACTGAAGACTTTTTTCCAGCTGATTACGCAACTCCAACATATCAGCCATACTTTGCTTCTGCAAAGTCTGAATTTCACTTTCCTTTTCCATGAGGATGGTATCTTTCTCCATTATAGTCTCTCTGCGTTTTTGCAACTCGACCAAAAGAAGAGCAGTGGATTCTTCCCACTGTGACACATGAGACTTGAGTAGTTCATTCATTTCCTGCAAGTTTCTATGCTCCATTTTAAGCAATTCCAAGGCTTGTTCCTTTTCTTCCATTTTCCGTTGCAAGGCATCCAACTCAGCCCTGCACACATACTCGGTTTCCTCCAAACCGATGGCCTCCATTGGCTGCTGGCGTCTCTGTTTCCAGCCTGCCATGCTCTCTTGATGAGCCTTTTGTTGAGCTGCAAAGCTCTGCTGAAAATCCGCATTTGCCTGCTGTTGAGCTGCATTTGCTTGCTGTTGAGCTGCATTTGATATAATCAGATGTTTCAACATCTCCTCCATTTTGAGTTTACTTTTCATCTGAGCACACTGCGTCTCCATAGCGGTTTCATCAGTGTTGCTAGGGACAACAACCTTCCTCTTTAGTAGACTCTCTTTAGGCATGGATGGGGCTGGTTCAGACGGCAACATCCCCTCCATCCATAGAATCCGGTCTCTCATTTCATCTATCTTTGCATTCTTCAGGCGTTTTGAACGCCCCATCTTCAATAACTCCACAAACAAATTTTTCACAGTCCAGCAAAAAAAATTTTCAGACCACTGTCTCTTTAACACATGTAGTTTTTCTCTCTCTTGCAAGATCTCTTTTCCTGCGCACACAGTTTGTGCAGTCACTTGCACCAGACACAACAAAGTTCATCAAATAATTTTGAGACCGCTGTCTCTTTAAAACACTTTTTTTTTTTTTTTTCTGTCAGGATCTTCTCTCCTGCACACATAGATTGTGCAATCTCATGCACCAGATAAAGTTCATCAAACATTTGCACTTCCTTGCAGGGATCTCTGCTTATGCCCACTGCATACCTCCACCATATGTGAGGGATTAGCTCGGTGGTAGGCGTATGGGTGACCCCTTTGGGGGTGCGTTTTCACAGAGAGATAGCCGAGCAGAGGTTGAAAACAAGACTGATTTATTCATGCAATTTACTTCACATAATTGCAAGCGTCAAAACAGCCAAAATAAAATAAAAGACAAAATAAATCCTTGCCTCTGTGGGCGGCTACCTTCTCACGCTGGAACCTACCTAAGAAGTCTTCCCAACCTACTGTTGGGCCGACACTGCTGATCCTACAGCAGACACTCAAATGTCCATTTTTTTGCTTTTCACACAGCACAAACATTGTCCATTGAACATGTCCCTTTGTTTTCTTTCACACAGCACATGTTCATTTATAACAGGATCCTTTACTCTTCAGATTCTTCACATTGAACACAGTTCATTTAACAGGTCCCTTTACTCTTCACACTCTTCACATGGAACACTTTGTCTTCTCACCTTTGAGACGTCTTCACTCGTGGTTACCCTCCTTAGCTTCACATCGCTGTAGGGGGTCTTCTCCCATGCTCACCAGCTTGTCTGGAGGCACACATCCGACTGTCCCCCTCTCCCAGCCCACACGGCGACAGGAGGCAGCAGTCCTTCTCCCATGCCCACACGGCGTCGGGAGGTACACGTATGTCTGCCTTCCTCTCCCAGCCCACACGGCGACAGGAGGCAGCACTCAATAGATTTTCTCTGGACAAATTATAGAGGCCTTGATCTCCTCATTCTGAACAGCTGAAGGCCTTTCAACTTCTTTACACCTTCCTGCTGCCTTTGGCAGCCGACACCCTATAGTATCAGTGAACTTTTCAAAGCAGGTGGGAATGTGTCTCCTCTCAGTGACTACATTCCCAGATTTACCTGACTTCCTGTCACAATACATATATAATTATATCATATTCTTCTATTATCTTGCATGGATATTGGGTCTCAGGACATGCCTTCATCAATATAATAATGAATAAAGAATAATATTGGGAAAAAAATGTAAAAATATGAACAATTGAATAAAAAACTCTCTTGTTATTTCCCAATGAAATACCGTAAGTGAAAGTGCATGTACATATATGAAAATACGAAGCACTTGAAATGTATATGGGATATACATAGTATGTGCATATATGTAAATGTATCAAGTACAACATTAATGTACATAAACACACACATACACATGAATGGGTAAAATGCCCGAGACCGTAAAAAATTGTATATATGTGGTATAAAAATAAAGAACAAAAGTTATCTTATAAAAAGAGAAGAAAAATTATATATATATATATATAAACACATAAATGGATGCGGCTATAAAACCCAGCGGTATGTATCTTAGCCCACATATCCGTCCTGTATATTGTTGAAGTTGTAATCAAACTATGTATATGAACGTGGACTATGTGCAATGAATATGTAAAAAAGACAAAATAGTGAGTGATGACGAGTGGTCAAAAAATTAAAAAAATATATCCAAAATAATATGCGAGCTTACGCTGGTTGGCAATAAAAAACCGATTAATAAAATTTATAAATATATAGCAATGTTTATACCAACCATGGGAGATGATGGTGAAGTGAGGAGTGCAGATATTGTGTGTGATAAACAGCAATAAGTGATAAGATAAGTGTGAACCGTGCAAAAATTATTAATTGAAAAACAATAAAATAAGCAAACAAACAATCTGCTGTGTAATGTGCGTAAACTTATTAGTGAAGAAATATGTGCTGAAGTGTGTGTGCGATAATCATAAAAATAATATTTGAATAATGCAATGAGGAAATTGCAAGAAATAGAGTGTAAGGTGAAGCATGTCTAGAGACGCAAGATCATTGCCGAAATGGATATATTCCATAGACACAATGTACATAAACCCGTTGGAAGGAAAGAAAGAAAGGTCCATGAACCATAGCAGACAGAGGTAATAATGTCAACATATGTTACAGTAGAAAAAACACACACAATGTCCATCGAAGGCAGAAGTAAAATGAAGATAAAGGTAATAAATTATTATTCAATGCCAACGAAGCAATGGGTTTATAGGACCAAATGCCAACGGGAAAAAGTTGAATGAAGGACCCTCATAGCTGTAATGAGAACAAATAGTCAATGGCCGCATGTAATAAATATATGAATTGTAAATACATACATGCGGACATATGACAATGTAACAACTAATTACAAAACAAAGACGCTATGAATAAATAGAATAGATATTAGTATATATATTTGCTGTTGTAACAAGAACATGGCACACCGATGTTAAATAAGAAGCTAAGCTCAGACTGGGAGAGGGAGAAATGAATACCAGACAAATAAATAATAAATATTAATAAATACCAGAGAAAGGGTGTCACTCATAAAAATGAGTGACATCCCACTCCCAATTTAACCCATGAGGTATCCGTGTGTGTAACTTAAAAATCCAAAAAACCTCCCTTTTACAAAGTAATTTGAAAACATCACCACCTCTGCGAGGTCTAGTGACATGATCAATAATTTGGACCTGTACTAAAGACATGTCTCCTTGGTGTATGTTGTTAAAGTGCTTAGCTATATTAGTGGATTTCAGAGTATGGATGTCACTAAGGTGCTCCCTGAACCGATCTTTTAACCTACGAGTGGTTCTGCCCACATATTGCATAGAACATGATTTGCATGTAATCAAATAAATGAGGTATCTGGTGTTGCAATTGAAAAAATCTTTAATAGTATACAACCTATCATCATAAGTAGAGACAAAGTTGTCCCTGCTGATGATATGGGGACAGGTGACACAGTCTGTCATGCCACATTTAAAATTCCCTCTACAGTAAAGCCATGTCCTGGATGTATTAGATTTTTCAGAAATATAGAGACTGGGAGACAGGGAATTGCCCAAGGTGGCTGCCCTTTTAGCTACTATATTAACCCCATCTGCAAGGACATTTGCACAAATGTCATCTGTGTATAGTGTGGGTAAATGCTTTAAAATGATCTTTTTTATTTTATTGGGTTCTAAGCTGTAGGGCAAAGATAGTGTGATCGAAGGAACCATTTTTCTGGAACTCTTGGGCACACTATTATGTATATTCCTGATATTTTGCCGAAGTGTGTTTCTATGGCTATTCCGGGGAACAATATCCTGTTGTGTATAACATGGGTCTCTTGGGCTACCTGATGCTAAAAGATCTGAACGATCTTTATTTATAGCTATAGAGTATGCCCTATTTAACCTCCATTTGGGATATCCCCTGTCTAAAAATCGATGGTATAATGAGGACGCTTGTTTTTTGAAATCTTGTATATTACTGCAAATCCTACGAACTCTGAGGAATTGCCCTACAGGGATACCCTTAATGGTGTGAACCGGGTGACTGGAGTGTGCATGTAGTAAACTGTTTCCAGACAATGGTTTCCTGTATAAATTAGATGTAACTCTGTTGTCAACATGGCTCAACACAACATCCAAAAATTCTATTTTTTGTGCACTTGAAGTACCTGTAAACTTTAGATTTAAAGAGTTGTGATTCAAGTATGACAAAAAATCATCCAGATTAACACTTTTGTGACAGACAAAGATCAGGTCGTCTATGTAGCGATAGTACAGAGCGACCCAGTCCCTATATGGGTTGTCACCTCCAAAGATGTGGGGTCTCTCCCACCAACCCATGTATAGGTTGGCGAGAGAGGGGGAAAACTTAGCCCCCATCGCTGCCCCACACCTTTGGAGGTAAAAACTGCCATCAAATGAAAAAAAGTTGTGTTTCAAGAGAAATAGCAATACCTCAAGAATGTAGGCTTGTAGTTCAACACTGAGATGGGTCCTTTGTTTTAGAAAGGTGTCTATGGCTGTGATGGCAAGATCATGGGGTATAGAGGAATATAAACTGGATACATCACATGTAATCCAGATATAGTCCTCTGCCCATGAAAAAGCATCCATGATGTTCAATAAATGTTTGGTGTCCCTTTAATAACTGGGGAGCTCTAATACAAGATCCTGTAATTGACCATCCAACCATTCACCCAGTTTTTCACAGAGAGATCCAATCCCAGAGACAATAGGTCTCCCCAAAATTGGATCTAAGCCCTTATGAACTTTGGGGAGGTGGTGAAAGATGGGTGTAACTGGGTGGTCTGGGATAAGTTTCTCTGCTTCATTGGCAGAGAAAGCGCCGAGGGTTAAGCCTCTCTCTACTAAAGTGCATAATGCAGATTTATAATCCATGGTGGGATCACTTTTCAAAGGCTGGTAGGTGCAGGTGTCATTTAGTTGTCTAAGGGCTTCTTTTTTGTATGCCCCACTGTCAAGTATAACTATTGCACCTCCCTTGTCTGCGTTTCTGATGGTAATAGAGGTGTCCTGCTTCAATGATTTTAAAGAGACTCTCTCTTTACTAGTTAAATTATCGAGAGACCTAGGTATGGAAGAAGGTGTGTCAATGGCTAAGCCGAATATGTCTCTCTCCACTGCTTTTTGGAAGAGGTCCATATTTGGTGATCGTGACTGGATCGGGTAAAAGTTAGAGAAGGTAGACAGAGCGACTCTTTTAACCCCTTCCTCAGAATCCTCATCTGACTGGTACAAATTCTCCATTGCCAGATCCTCCAATTCAACAACGGCACATGTCTCACGGAAGGTGAGCACGGGCCTGTCCAAATTGGGGGATGTGGTGGGATCAATGTCATTAGAGATAGTGTCAGTTTCACTAAAAAAGTGCCTTTTAAGAGTTAAGTTACGGACAAATTTGTTAACCTGCAGGATAGTCTGAAAAGGGTCAAAATGAACATGTGGGCAAAAATTTAAACCTTTGGACAATAGACTTATATCTTCAGCAGTTAAAATTCTTTTAGACAAATTAATGACATTATAAAAGTGGGTAAAGAGGCGCTGGTGATCTTTTAGCTGGATATAAATCTTAGTTGGTTACGTATAAAAATCATATATAAAAAATATATAGACAATATAGTATATGAGATACGTGCATAAAAAATATACTTATTAAGGTGCTTATTAATATTAATAATTTATGTCCCAAATTTTTAATAGTGTATAAATTATATAAATACGGTATTGGTATTTTAGGTGTAACAAACAAAAAAAAAAAAAATTTTTTTGTGCTTATAGTGCATAAACTTAAAGTGCAAATGCTGACCTTAATTTACCAATAAATTATTACTTATTATAAAAGTGCTTAATATCTCCACCAATAAGTTATATTCACATATAGAAAAAATTAATAGTGCTCAAAAATTTGTGAAAAAAGTCTCTATGTTTCTGGATTTTTCATGCAACCAAATTGTGCGTTTTTTGTGATCTTTAATTCTTTCTTTAAAAAGTGCTCCAAGTGCTGGGGTGTGTCACACGTGGCCTCTTACCAGCTTTCCACAGGTCACAAGGACCTCCAGCGCATGTGATCCCTTTAAATTGGGTGGATCAAACCTCTCCTCGGTACTTTGTATATCCTGCTCCTACGTTACTCGAGGTGGACAATATAGTCCATACATATAAAGATAGGAAAAAAAGCCTCCAATAGTGAAATATTGTTTATTTAATAAAAACCACAAACTAAGGATAACAATTTGCCTCTTACTCTTTGTTGTGCCCTCCTGGCACTGGGCAATTAAGCAGTATGGGTCACGGGTGTTGGGAAGATATCCTCAGGGGATCTGCAGCTCCCTCATGTATCTCTCTCCCTGTTCCGTTTATGCCGATCGGCTTGCGTCCCAGCCACTGCCTCGAATGCCTCTGTTAGTTCCGGGTATAGCATTAACCACAATGCATTTCGCTCATTGTGCGTCATCACCGGCTGATGACGCACAATGAGCGAAATGCATTGTGGTTAATGCTATACCCGGAACTAACAGAGGCATTCGAGGCAGTGGCTGGGACGCAAGCCGATCGGCATAAACGGAACAGGGAGAGAGATACATGAGGGAGCTGCAGATCCCCTGAGGATATCTTCCCAACACCCGTGACCCATACTGCTTAATTGCCCAGTGCCAGGAGGGCACAACAAAGAGTAAGAGGCAAATTGTTATCCTTAGTTTGTGGTTTTTATTAAATAAACAATATTTCACTATTGGAGGCTTTTTTTCCTATCTTTATATGTATGGACTATATTGTCCACCTCGAGTAACGTAGGAGCAGGATATACAAAGTACCGAGGAGAGGTTTGATCCACCCAATTTAAAGGGATCACATGCGCTGGAGGTCCTTGTGACCTGTGGAAAGCTGGTAAGAGGCCACGTGTGACACACCCCAGCACTTGGAGCACTTTTTAAAGAAAGAATTAAAGATCACAAAAAACGCACAATTTGGTTGCATGAAAAATCCAGAAACATAGAGACTTTTTTCACAAATTTTTGAGCACTATTAATTTTTTCTATATGTGAATATAACTTATTGGTGGAGATATTAAGCACTTTTATAATAAGTAATAATTTATTGGTAAATTAAGGTCAGCATTTGCACTTTAAGTTTATGCACTATAAGCACAAAAAAATTTTTTTTTTTTTTGTTTGTTACACCTAAAATACCAATACCGTATTTATATAATTTATACACTATTAAAAATTTGGGACATAAATTATTAATATTAATAAGCACCTTAATAAGTATATTTTTTATGCACGTATCTCATATACTATATTGTCTATATATTTTTTATATATGATTTTTATACGTAACCAACTAAGATTTATATCCAGCTAAAAGATCACCAGCGCCTCTTTACCCACTTTTATATCTATTTATTGTTTCAAACAATTAAAGGGGCAGCAGGTTTTAATATCTTTAGAAAGAGCTAGGCGCCTTCCTTAACGTTTTTACTGAAATTAATGACATTATTACTTGTTGTTGTTATACCGGTAGAAGAACTGTCTAAGTATTTCCGAGAGGAACGGAGGCGAAATTTGCCGGTGGTGTCTTCTCCTCCCTCCTCTTCTTGTACGTTTTTGCCCTTTTTCTTTGTGTATTGCCTGTTGCGTTTGCTTGATCCGTTTTTTTAAGCCGATGATGCATTACCCAATCTAGATTCCATTGATGTATCCGATGTATGAGCCATCGATGTGTCTGTGGCTCCTGTATCAGGATCTGAGAAGCTGACCTGTTTCTTGGTAGGATATTGACGGTACCAGGAGCTTGTTCTTTTCCATGTGTAGACATTTTTTGTATCGTAGTCAATCTCATCCCTGAGCAACTTTTTTGTTTTCCCTTTATAATGTCCAACTCAAGCTTATCAATTTTGTCATTTAAACCTTGATCTAGGTCTGCAAATAGTGAAGACTCCTTGAATGGTAAAAGTTCTGTTTGTAGTGAGGAAATCTCCTCTTGTAATCTGTCGAGCTCCAAATTTTTGGAATTCACAATGAGTCTCATAAGCTCGAAGGAACATTTAGATAGAGTTTCTGTCCACTGTTGTTTGAGATCATCGTTGTACAGATCAAAGGTGGGAAATTTCTTGATACGGCAAATTTCGCCTCCGTTCCTCTCGGAAATAGACTTGGACAGTTCTTCTACCGGTATAACAACAACAAGTAATAATGTCATTAATTTGTCTAAAAGAATTTTAACTGCTGAAGATATAAGTCTATTGTCCAAAGGTTTAAATTTTTGCCCACATGTTCATTTTGACCCTTTTCAGACTATCCTGCAGGTTAACAAATTTGTCCGTAACTTAACTCTTAAAAGGCACTTTTTTAGTGAAACTGACACTATCTCTAATGACATTGATCCCACCACATCCCCCAATTTGGACAGGCCCGTGCTCACCTTCCGTGAGACATGTGCCGTTGTTGAATTGGAGGATCTGGCAATGGAGAATTTGTACCAGTCAGATGAGGATTCTGAGGAAGGGGTTAAAAGAGTCGCTCTGTCTACCTTCTCTAACTTTTACCCGATCCAGTCACGATCACCAAATATGGACCTCTTCCAAAAAGCAGTGGAGAGAGACATATTCGGCTTAGCCATTGACACACCTTCTTCCATACCTAGGTCTCTCGATAATTTAACTAGTAAAGAGAGAGTCTCTTTAAAATCATTGAAGCAGGACACCTCTATTACCATCAGAAACGCAGACAAGGGAGGTGCAATAGTTATACTTGACAGTGGGGCATACAAAAAAGAAGCCCTTAGACAACTAAATGACACCTGCACCTAACAGCCTTTGAAAAGTGATCCCACCATAGATTATAAATCTGCATTATGCACTTTAGTAGAGAGAGGCTTAACCCTCGGCGCTTTCTCTGCCAATGAAGCAGAGAAACTTATCCCAGACCACCCAGTTACACCCATCTAAATACATCCAGGACATGGCTTTACTGTAGAGGGAATTTTAAATGTGGCATGACAGACTGTGTCACCTGTCCCCATATCATCAGCAGGGACAACTTTGTCTCTACTTATGATGATAGGTTGTATACTATTAAAGATTTTTTCAATTGCAACACCAGATACCTCATTTATTTGATTACATGCAAATCATGTTCTATGCAATATGTGGGCAGAACCACTCGTAGGTTAAAAGATCGGTTCAGGGAGCACCTTAGTGACATCCATACTCTGAAATCCACTAATATAGCTAAGCACTTTAACAACATACACCAAGGAGACATGTCTTTAGTACAGGTCCAAATTATTGATCATGTCACTAGACCTCCCAGAGGTGGTGATGTTTTCAAATTACTTTGTAAAAGGGAGGTTTTTTGGATTTTTAAGTTACACACACGGATACCTCATGGGTTAAATTGGGAGTGGGATGTCACTCATTTTTATGAGTGACACCCTTTCTCTGGTATTTATTAATATTTATTATTTATTTGTCTGGTATTCATTTCTCCCTCTCCCAGTCTGAGCTTAGCTTCTTATTTAACATCGGTGTGCCATGTTCTTGTTACAACAGCGAATATATATACTAATATCTATTCTATTTATTCATAGCGTCTTTGTTTTGTTTTGCAATTAGTTGTTACATTGTCATATGTCCGCATGTATGTATTTACAATTCATATGATATTTATTACATGCGGCCATTGACTATTTGTTCTCATTACAGCTATGAGGGTCCTTCATTCAACTTTTTCCCGTTGGCATTTGGTCCTATAAACCCATTGCTTCGTTGGCATTGAATAATAATTTATTACCTTTATCTTCATTTTACTTCTGCCTTCGATGGACATTGTGTGTGTTTTTTCTACTGTAACATATGTTGACATTATTACCTCTGTCTGCTATGGTTCATGGACCTTTCTTTCTTTCCTTCCAACGGGTTTATGTACATTGTGTCTATGGAATATATCCATTTCGGCAATGATCTTGCGTCTCTAGACATGCTTCACCTTACACTCTATTTCTTGCAATTTCCTCATTGCATTATTCAAATATTATTTTTATGATTATCGCACACACACTTCAGCACATATTTCTTCACTAATAAGTTTACGCACATTACACAGCAGATTGTTTGTTTGCTTATTTTATTGTTTTTCAATTAATAATTTTTGCACGGTTCACACTTATCTTATCACTTATTGCTGTTTATCTCACACTATATCTGCACTCCTCACTTCACCATCATCTCCCATGGTTGGTATAAACATTGCTATATATTTATAAATTTTATTAATCGGTTTTTTTATTGCCAACCAGCGTAAGCTCGCATATTATTTTGGATATATTTTTTTAATTTTTTGACCACTCGTCATCACTCAATATTTTGTCTTTTTTACATATTCATTGCACATAGTCCACGTTCATATACATAGTTTGATTACAACTTCAACAATATACAGGACGGATATGTGGGCTAAGATACATACCGCTGGGTTTTATAGCCGCATCCATTTATGTGTTTATATATATATATATAATTTTTCTTCTCTTTTTATAAGATAACTTTTGTTCTTTATTTTTATACCACATATATACAATTTTTTACGGTCTCGGGCATTTTACCCATGCATGTGTATGTGTGTGTTTATGTACATTAATGTTGTACTTGATACATTTACATATATGCACATACTATGTATATCCCATATACATTTCAAGTGCTTCGTATTTTCATATATGTACATGCACTTTCACTTACGGTATTTCATTGGGAAATAACAAGAGAGTTTTTTATTCAATTGTTCATATTTTTACATTTTTTTCCCAATATTCTTTATTCATTATTATATTGATGAAGGCATGTCCTGAGACCCAATATCCATGCAAGATAATAGAAGAATATGATATAATTATATATGTATATATATTTTTTGTTTCAGTTTTCATATTTTGTTTTATATATATTTTTTTCTTGCATTATGCCGATATGGATTCTTCCCTTGCATAACATGATTTTATTATTATAGTCACATTTATTTGCTTTGTACACTCTTTCATGCATCTCACGTGTATTGTTATGTCTTTTTTGCTTCGTAATGGAGCATTTCTACATGTATGTTCCAACAATCCCAGGTGCTGAATCACGGATCAATCGGTTCCTCAATTGAGGAGTATTAAGTTAATGACACAAATCTGCAATCAATTACTATCATCAATCAGAGTGTGTATATCAAACCGATTTCCGTGATCCATCACTACGGTTATGAGTAAGCGGCCGTGTGTGCCGTGAAACGCGTTAACCTTGGATTACCTGTTCCTTGCACTGTCTGTCTACTTATGATTTGAAGAATAAAAGTATTTCCATTGCTTTCATCCACCTGAGTGCGGTTGCAATATTCTTTATACTCATGTGTTGGTTTGAAAAGGATGTAACAAAAAGCAAACCAAAGGAAAAATCCTTACGGTCCACCCTACTCAAGTTGTTCAGTAGTTGATCTCTATCCATTTGGCCAACTTCAGTTAAGGAATCTGCTGTCGTACCCCTTATCTAGAAACCTTTCTGTCAATATATGAGCTTGAGCTTCAAATTCCTGAAAACTAGTGCAGTTACGCCTAATGTGAAGATATTGTCCCTTGGGTATTGCCTGCAACCAAGGAGCATAATGGCAAATATTGACAGGAATGTACGAATTCCTGTTGGTTGCCTTAAAGTATGTAGAGGTGGTAAATAATCCATCCTTGATACCTATAGTTAGATCCAAAATATTTATGGTAGTTTGGCTACACTCATAATACAATTGTATGCCTCGGTCATTGGAATTCAACTGATCTAAAAATATTAGCTCATGGTGATGGCCATCCCAGAGGAGGAGCACGTTATCTATGTATCTGGCCCAAAGCAGTATTTGTGGTCTACGATGGGCATAGATGACCTCCTCCTCCCACTGGGCCATAAATAAGTTGGCAAGAGATGGGGCATATTTTGCGCCCATGGCCACACCAGTGACCTGACGAAAAAACTGTCCGTTATACCAAAAATAATTATGGTGAGTTGCAAACTCTAGCAGCTCCATAATAAAGGATATTTGCACTCTCGGTAAATCTGAATCCCGAATAAGAAACATATTCACCGCATTCAAGCCAACATTATGAGGTATGACTGTGTATAGCTGAATATGGTTATCAACGTCCAGTATATGGAAGATTTGACTATAGTCCTTCCTTTTAATAAAAGTTTATGCGGTTTTACACTATGGAGCTTCTTTTTTCTTTATGGCGGTGATCATCTTGGGGTCATTCCTTGGAGATATCTGGTTTGGAATCTGCCTCAATAAGAAGTGTTAGACACAAGTGCTTTCATCTTTGGAGTTTGAGTTACCTACAAGCGTTTTACTAATTTGTTTGGTAAGAGGCAAATTTATCTGGTGAAGGATAGCACTGATATTTAGGTGTTCATATGATTGCCATTATTGATTTTTGGTAAGGAGTACCTAAAGGTGTCTTTCTATATGGTATCTCCATTTCCTTTGGATTTGTTTGTGCACGCCCATTTTTTCTGTTTTGCAAGCAGCGAATAAGATTGGTGGAGGTTATATTTATTTCACCATTCTTGAGCACTTTTTTCTGTTTCAATCACTGGATAACCACATTGGTGTCAATAATCACTTTGTACCAAATTTTGTTGGGTTTTACGCTATTGCGTTCTTCTCTTCATATTTTTTCATGACCCAACTATCACATTTCTATCACGAGCCTTCTGGTTCCTGTCTTCTATCAAGTGGATAAGATTCTGGTTTAAAGAACCTGCATTAATTTTTCACCATTCTGGTAAGCATATATCCATGAGGAGCCTGGTTTGAGAGCCACGGATTGCACCATTTATAATTTATGGACTTCATATGGACTTCATATGTTCCATTTTAATTGTTTAGCGCGACTTGATTTATATTTTGTTTCACTGGGGTGTGGTCATACTTGAATTTGCAGCTTTTTTTATAATTTCCAATAGCGCGGTTATTATTTCTATTTCCACTTTACATTGTAGCGGGGAGCCGAATTAAAAACTGCAGCTTCAGACTCCTTTTGGCTTGTTTAAGTCTCGCCGCTTTCAAATCAATTAACTAGCGCACTGGCGAATTGGACAGAGGGACAGCAACAATGAACACCGCTGTCAGCGGCATTCAGTTACGATCGCAGCTTCGCAAATTCCTCATACTTATGTGTTTGTGCACAGAGTAGTTTCACATAGCAATGTGGTCTAGTGGGTTCGTGCACTGTAATTCATCTCCCTCTGCTGTAGGTTTCGAGGCTGACCATCTCCACCTAACTTCTTTTCTCATTTATTTTTTATTCTTAAAAAACTATAATGGATTGGATCATATATATTGCTAAATAATGTTACACCCAGTAGCGCTTGCAAACTTACATCATCTTAAGTGATTTTATGATCTCGTCTGTCTGTAGAATCGATCTTATGATTACACGTTGCAAAGCCAAGTCATCAAACCACTAGACCACTTCAGGTCCACATTAAACCTCATACTTTTTCTATGGTCTTCTTCCTAGATTCCATACAATGTTTAGTACTTTAGCTATATGTGCTTTTTAGCCTTAACACACTCCTTTATTTTCACCAAACAGCTTTATTCTGCACAATAGCTAAGTGCTTTGCAACTTCACTGCAGTTAACAACGTCATGGTTTCAAATCCCAACAATCACTACACTTGGGATCTCTTTTCACTCTCATTTTTTTATATATATTTTTTAAAGAATATGTAATTTTGGGGGTGGGTGGAGGGGGGGGGGTGTTCTACCAAAATTTCCTGCACATTAATAGAACAAACACAATTTTAATTTTAATTCTATGAGTGTGGTCCTATTTTTCTGGAGCTGCAATTCTTTACACATTTACCATGGTTCTTACAATTTCTGGACCAATAAACATATGTGTTTGATATTGGACACTCTCCATATTTGAACAACACAGACCCTCATAGTCCAACACTACACTTTGCCTCACACCTCAACACAACACTGTCCCATCCCTACCCTACATTCCAACCCCTCACATCACCAGTACAAGCAGCATGCAAAGTGCAAAGCTCCGGCCTTGGCAGCTTAATGGGCCATACACTATAAGATTTTCTCTAGACTTTTTCCATTAGACTTACCAAACCCATATAATATGAGGTCAAACCTAAACACTTTCAATTTGTATGCAATCAGGCAGGCCCTTGCACTACATAGAAAAGGTAAATCTGAAGGAAAAAGTCTTCTCAAAATCTTATAGTGTGTATGGCCCTTTAGTCTGTAGCCACCCACAAAAAAATAAAGACATGTTCCGTTCAAAAGTATTTATTGTTCATGGAATTACAGCATAGGGAGGGATGCAGCAAGGTAATATTGACAGTCTCAAGTCCGTGTGCCTTTACAGCGCCAGCCCACGATCTTTGCTCCATGGCTACATTAGGCAAGGATACGGGATTCTGATATCTTCAGCAACTTCATGCAGAGTCAAGAAGCAATTCTGCACCTCTACCAGCTCATAGAGGACAGGCATGGCCAGGTTGCTGTTCAGCTTCCAAGCCACTTCTGAAGTTCCAGGGTGTTCATGTTGGTCATCAATGCCAGTTCTGGGCATGTGCCTCCCAAAATATACACTGACCACAAATGAAGTTGAGTGGAGTACATGAAGGTGGGTTTCTACCAGCTACAACCGCAAGCAGTACCACTCCTGGAAAAATAAAGCAAAGGATAGGCCATTTCATCATGAAAATCACATCTTAATGCCCGTTTGCTTCATTCTGAACTTCATTTAATTTCTACATCACGAGTGAAATAACACATTTTCTCACAACTTACACAAACCAGAAATCATTAATGCAAACATTTGAATGCACACCTGTGACGCCAGACAGCCCATCACCACAGGCTTCTTATGGTACGTGCCATGATTCCAATACAAGATGTCCAGATTCTGAAAAATTAGGACACCATAAGATACCAAGCAGCCTTTCATGTTATCAATAACTACACAGGTGGCATAGACACAACTGAACACCTGCCAGCTCTTCTCAGCCCTCTCCACTATTTACAATACCAACATGTTTATGGTTTGAGGTGCATGTCCTTGCTCAAGTAACACAGTTTACAAATGTTGACTACACTTTCTCTACAATGGCAAGTGTAATTGGCAGATGATAATTACCATCTGTCTCCCTGTGAGTGTCACCTCTGCAAACTAGCAAGTTAATACACATGCCGTATCTCGAGCGGTTACAGTACTTACATGTAAAGTGGCTAGCAACCAGGGTATTCCGGGTGGCCATCCCTGCAGCAGTGCTCCGCCGCCTGGGGGCCGCCAGCTGACGGACCTCTGGCTCTCTCTCCTCTGTCAGCTCCCAGGATTCATCCCGGGCAACGCACATGTTGTGCAACACGCAGCACGCCAGGATGATCTTGGAAGCCTTTGCAGGAGAGTACAGGAGTTCCCCCCCAGGCCGGGCCAAGCAGAGAAACCGGGATTTTAGAAGACCTATGGTCAACTCAATGATACTTCGGCATTTCCGCAAGGCCCTGTTGTAGTTCAGTTCTGCTCGGCTCTGGGGGTACCTGATTGGAGCCATCAGCCACGTCAGCTGCGGGTAACCAGCATCCCCTGAAAAGAAAAAAATATATACATTAGTTCTTCATATCATGTGACTTTAGATGACTCCTCAAAATGGGAGACAATGATGCATTTTTCAAAACAACCTGCTCATCTGTGTGCAAAAACTCATATGAAACATCTCAAATCTGTTTAACTGGCTAAATCACTAATACAAATGGAAAAAAGGACACACAAAGTGGTGTGTTTCTCTTGCAAGTTCCAACTTTTCCCATATTTTGTTCCTATTACATTAGCATAGGCATTACTTATGGAATATATCTTACACTAGAGTGAGGAAAGCAATATTGACTCACTTGTGCAAAGGACTTTTGGGATATGGTAATTGAAATCCCTTTTAGTTTTTGCTTGTGTGGCATTAGGACACCATTTACACATTGGTTAACCACCTTCATTTGACTCGAAGACAACTTTGGAAATTTTTCTGTTGTGAGCTGGTAGGCTGATGATCTGGTTGTGTGCAAACAGCCTGGCAACTCATAACACATACATTTTATGTAGGCTTTGCTTAAATCAGGGTGTACTTGAATAATGTAGCTTATTCATATGTCTATGTAACCTTATAGTTTATGTTGTTGTCACAAAATAATACTTTACCAATAAGCCACCCTTCTGGCATTTGGCCCCTTTCAAACTCCTGGTACAGAGTACTGTTTTGTAACATCCTGGAATCATGGCACGACCCTGGGTGACCAGTGTTGGCACTCATTATGCGCTGTTTGGCGTCACACACCAATTGGATGTTCAGGGAGTGGTACTGCTTGCGGTTCCGGTACTCCATTTCGTGGCTCCTTGGTGGCCTGATGGCTATGTGGGTGCCATCTATTGCCCCTAGGATTTGCGGCATCTGTGCCCGCTGGTAGAAGCCCAACTTCACTTCATTCCACTCATTTTCATTCTGTGGCCAGTGTATAAAATCAGGGCACTATATCCACTATGGCATCAATGACCAACATGAACACCCTTGAAACTGTGGGCTGGCTAATGCCCATTATACTTCCAGAAGTGGCTTGGAAGCTGCCACGCCCTAAGATATACAAAGTGGGCAGCAATCTGGCCATGCCGGGCACCACATGGCCGCGATGTGTGTCCGCTGTAATTTTGTTCTCTATCAGCTGGTAGAGGTGTAGAATAGTTGCTCGGTCGAGCCGGAACTTCCTCCTGACATCAGAATCCCACAGCTTGTCCAAATATATCCTTGGAGCAAAAATGCGTGGCTGGTGAGGTAAGGGCACAGGGACTGGAGGTGCTGCTGCAGCTGCTTCCCCAGCACCTGCTTCCCCACCTTCTGCTGCCTGCTGTGCTATGGCCTCCTCAAACAGGGCACCGATAAATGCTAACATCGCACCTTCTAAAACGCTTGGGTTTTGGTTCTCCATTTTGAGCGCGGTAATTCGCACATGCGCAGATATATATATACAAACGGCCGTTAATTGTCACACCTGTGAGCCAGCTATAAAATGAGCACATGGCCAATATGGCTGATGGATGTTATAGAGTGAAGTCTGCTAGCAAGACCCCGTGACCCACAACGTCCATTATCTTTAGGTAAACAAAAAATTGGGGGAATTCCCCTAGTTGGGACTTTTTAGGCACAAAAAATTATAGCAAAATTGAATGTTCAAATGAAGTTTATTGAATACAAAAAGTTGATTGGAATAGTGATTAAAATCAACAAGCAACAATAAATGACAAGATGTACCATGCATGCTTTAGAACCTGAAACCCAACATGTTTCGAAGATACAATTTTCTTCTTCTTCAGGGGTGGTTCTTTAGCAGTGCTAGGGTTAAATCTTGCACAGAATGTTTGATGCTTGTAATGCTCATTAAAAACAGCAGGTGGGCCGTGATGGAACTGGCAGTATCTATTTCCCTTATGAAGATCAAAGAAGATATCTCCCTTAATATACTAGATGTAGATAGGGGATAAAGCCACACAAGTGTCCTTCAGAACAGGCAACCGAAGTCCAAAAAAGGACGCCAAGGCTGATGCTGAGACTCACAGGTACTAATCAGTGTGTAAAAAAAGGAAAAGAGAAAACAACAGTGGGTATATGTAGGGCAGAGCTTCCATAGAAAAAAGTACTATTCATTTAGAAATGGGTGCCGTAATTTTAGCACACTATACAGTGGACCGTTTTGTGGGAGCTGTCTTACCTTGTATCGTCATATACTACACATAACCGATGTTCTCACGGCTTCCAACCAGCAAGGTGTTGCTGTGGACAGCCGTGAGTCGGTTTAAATAATGGTACCTTAAATGTTGGATAGCGATCAGCCGGCGTTTAGGGAGGGCTTCCTGAATCGCCGGTGCCGGGTCCGCCCCCAGGGACGTCCGCGCATGTCAGGACGGCATGACGCGGTGTGGGCGAAGCCGGCGTCTGCGTTCCACCGGCACGGGAAGAGGAACCGGAAGTGACATACCGCCGGCCCCTATTAGTCAGACCTGCTTTCCATCTAGGAAGCAGGAAGATGGTGTACTAGACCAATCAGATACGCCGCTGGGATCGCGGCGTGTCTACCCGTGCCGGGATGTCTGCAATGGGGACACTGTGGAGGCAAAAATATCCTAAAGCTATATGTGGGAGAATAGTTTATTTGGAAAAAATATAATAAAATAATTTGTGATATTGCAGCAAATGTGGCAGGGACAAACCTGTATGCTGCTATTTCTAGGTATTGTAGAATCAATATATACTGCCAGGAGTCATGGAACCTGTGTTTATATAGGGCAAAACTATATACAAAATCAGATGGTTGGTATTAAGGTAAAAATATCAATAATAGTGATTTTAACATATTTGCATTATAACCAATACAGAGAGAGAGCAATAACAGTATAAATTTTAGACATACCCAAAGTCATATAATCTGGAATAAGAGTATTTAGACTTCCATCCCCCCAGAGCTGAACCCCTCCAAAAATGGCTTAAAAGATAGAACACCATTAAGACTGGGGGGCTTAGTAGCTCTGAGGAGGTATATCCACCTCAGCTCAAGTTGGAGGAGACTCTTGTTCCAGTCTCCCCCCCTCGGGCTGGGTTGGATACGGTCCAAGATTAAAAACCTAACTTTAGGAAATTTACCGGAATGTACCATGCCGACATGTCGTCCAAGAGGAAGATCTGGATCGGATTTTTTCATGCTGGTTATGTGACGATGTGCGCGTCTCCAAAATTCCAGCTTCGTCTTACCTATATAAAAACAATTACACTCACAGAGAAGCAAGTAGATTACGCCAGATGTGCGACAATTGGCGAAATGTTTCGCTTTGAATTTTAAATCATTTGGTAGACTTGGGTTTTTCTGGGTTAACTTTAGGTAAGACAATTGTATCTCTCTCTCTCTCTCTCTCTCTCTCTCTCTCTCTCTCTCTCTCTCTCTCTCTCTCTCTCTCTCTCTCAATATATATATATATCTGTCTGTGTGGTCTTGCTCACCGTTATTGTTTCCTGAAGGAGATAATTTGTACTTCTCTTGGGTGTGGTTTAGTTGTCTATGGTGAATCCCCTCCAACCCACAATACCTTGGGAACCCCTCAAGTGTATTTTAATCATTGTCAGTTGGCCCCATGTGCATGTTGTTTTTACATGTGTTTTCTCATGTTTGCACTCTAGATTTGGCGTCAAAACCTGCCCCCTTACCTTCCCAGCTTCCAAAGACCCCATTTTTGCTTTCCTGCTAACTGTAATTTATGTGCACATATATAGGTCATTTGATTTCTCATGTATGTTTAATGTTTGCAGCCTCCTTTTGCCTCAAAATTCTCCCACCCCCACCACCACTAATAGAAGCCTTGTTTTGTGCCCTTAGGTAAGTGTTTGGAGGGCCTCGTGCGATGTTTGACCATATGCGTTTTGTAATTTTGTTTTTTTTTCTTTCTTTGCAGCCTCCTAGGCTCACATTTGCCACCACCACTACCACCAACACCACTAATGGAAGCCTTGTTTTGTGCCCTTAGGTAAGTGTTTGGAGGGCCTCGTGCGATGTTTGACCATATGCGTTTTGTAATTTTGTTTTTTTTTTTCTTTCTTTGCAGCCTCCTAGGCTCACATTTGCCACCACCACTACCACCAACACCACTAATAGAAGCCTTGTTTTGTGCCCTTAGGTAAGTGTTTGGAGGGCCTTGTGCGATGTTTGACCATATGCGTTTTGTAATTTTGTTTTTTTTTCTTTCTTTGCAGCCTCCTAGGCTCACATTTGCTAAACCCTTCACCACCACTACCACTACCACCGCCACCACCACCAACGCGGCTTTGAAACCAAGCAGTGGCTAGCTTTGGTAAGTGTGTTCTGTAACTGTTCACTAATTATACTGTATATTTGAGCATTCTGCAACTCATGTTTTTTTCTATTTTCTCTTTCCTTTTTTTTCTTTTTTTATTTCAGATTGTGGCGTTGAGGCTATTTGCTGCTGCTGGATAGCCAGATTATCTGCCCACCTCGTGCTCCCATGGCCCCACCCACTCGAGGGACTAGGAGAAGTAGTAGGGTAGCGGGTAGGGTGGCCAGGGGGGGCAGATCGTCTGGCTCTGGTGTGAGGGAGGCTCCGGCTGGATCCAGGAGGGAGTCCACCGTCTCCATCCCGGAGGAGGTAGCCGGTGGAGGTGTTAACACACCAAGTGGACAAGCTGCCTCTTCTCCCAGTAGTCCTGGAGAGGGTCCTTCCACCAGAGGCAGCTTGTCCATATTCCCCCGGCTTCCCCGTTTCTCCAGCAATCAGAGCTGGGTCCTGGTCCAGGCCTATATGGCCAGATATGATCGTATACATGGGACCAGGGCCCAGACTACCTCTGTCACAGAGAGGTTAAGATTGTGGGATGAAGTCCGGGATGCCGTAAATGCACTGGGTGGTCAACGCCGCTCGACTGACAGTGTGCGGAAGAAGGTCAACCACATCCGTGGGTCCGTTCGGAAGAAGCTAACTGAATGGGCTGCGGAGGGTCTTTATGACCGAAAAGGTCGGCTTGATCCAAGTGCACAAGCTTCTCTCTGGAATTACCAATTACCTTTTTTGAGGATTCTTGGCCCCGATACCATCTTTTCCAGAGAGGGCGTAGATTCGGATGCTTTGCGCCAAGGTAGGATATTAACTTGGATGTAAATTGTGTGAGTTGATGTGAAAAGATGAACTACTATCCTATGTGTGACATGAATAGACTTTTATACTTGGCCTTCCAATTGTCCTTTTTTCTTTTCCCCAACCTGCAATTTGTTCATCTGTAGCACGGATCTCAGCCCCTCCACAGCCCATGCAGCTTGGTGACCCGGACAGACTCACGGCTGGTGACATCAGTGTTGACCCTACTCCTGGTAGGTCCCATATCGTACTGTGCAAAACAATGTAGATGTATATTTTATCCTTTCCAAGATAGCTCATATTGCTATGTCCTCTTTACAGAAGATCAGCAGCAGGGAACCCCCCCCCCCCAGTGAAGCAAGGCCTGGAAGAAGGTGTTGGTATGTATTGCAAATGTATTTTTTTAGGAATCTTATTAACCCAGTTGAAGCACATGTCATTTCTTTAGAAAGAGTGTTGCCTTTTAGATGTTTACCCTGCAAAACACCGTTGTCATAATTAATGGGTGCCGTAATTAGTATTCAGACCATGCCTTCTTATCCTTTGGGAGGGTTTTAGCAAGTGTCCTATGAGCCCAGGAAAACACTTTTGAATGTTTGGCCTCAATGCTTAATTCCTGAAGCTAGGATGGAAATATGCCCCTAATCATTACTGCATAAGGTTATTTACGAAACCTTTTTTTTCTTTCTTTTCAAAGAACATCAGGCCCCTCTTGAAGGAGCAGCTGGAGTTGGATCAGGAGCTGGCGACGATTCTGCATCCAATGCTGGGGTATGTGATATAAGGGAACAAGGTGCAAATGTAACATTTCAATGGTAGTATTGTTTTTGGGCTAGATGTGGCTTACATTGTCTTTGTAAAATTTGTGCAAGGACATTCTGACGATGCACCAGCACCACAAGAATTAGATCCTGAACGTCAGGGAACTATTGTATAATTTCGGGGGCCACAAACGTTGCGAAAACATCCTGGACCTTTAAAGTCCGGCCAGTCTTTGATTTTCCATGTCCAAATTCATGTGTGTCGTTTTGTTGGGTTGTCCTGTAGCCTATTTATGGCGAGTTTTTAGACAACTTACGTAGATGATGAAAGTCATTGGTGTAGTAACAGACTTAACCAAACCAGAATCAACCTACCAGACCAGGGTTAATTGTGAACTGCTTCATGTCTAAACTGTTTTGCCATTGTCATATTAGTAATACAAACATAATATGTACCCATTATCAGAAGTGTTGCTAGCTTGGATAACATTATTAGAAGCACATCCAACTGTTCTAAGTTCTGCTTGGGGTGTTAAGTTGTCAAACTAATCTGAACTATTTTGTAATGATGTTTTCTAAATATTTGGTATTTTGATTCTGATTTCAGGCAGCATTGGATGCAGCAGGCTTGTCACCTACCCCACCTCGTCCATCTCTGCTGGATGTGGCCCAGATGCTGCTTGCCGAGTATCGGCTCCAAAATGAGTCAAGGAGGCCTGCTGATCAATCTCGTGAGGTAGTACGGTTGCTAGGGCTCATACAGGAATCTGTAGCAACGATGGCCAGAAATCAGACAACTTTGGTACAGGTTCAACAGGATATGCGTGACTGCTTGCTAAGGTTAGCAGACCAGCATCAACGGGATCGGCAAAGTGTCGACACTCAGGTGCTGGCCACACGCCAACGCCTGGTTGGAGCTGAAGATGCCCCATTGGCAGAGCCATCCCAAACATCACAATCACCTGCCACTGCAGGTTGTGGTAGTGGGAGGGAGATGCCAGTGTCAGCCACTTGGCAGGCAGCTGGGGAGGGGACAATTCCTCCTGTAGCCACTCCCAGCACTTCACAGTCCCTTCCAAATCTCACACCCCTCAATGAGCAATCCTCCTGCACCACCTCTTTCGGAACTTGTTCCACAATACCCCTTCCAACCGGCTACCATCCCTACTCACCTTTCTCGCTTCACTCCTCCCCAGGCCGTTCCCCTCATTTGGTACCACACACACACATCTCCCTTCCCCCGCACCGTGGCCCACACCGTCAACCTATCAAGCACAAGTCCCCACACATCTTCACAACCCTTGCACCACCAGCAGCATCAAGTAGCCTGGGTGCAGCAGCCACAGCAGCAGCCAGAGCCGCAGCAACAGCCTCAGCCACAGCTTCAACACCTTGTTCAAATGGCACACTTTTCCCAAACGCTGAATCTGACACCGGAGCAGAACGTCCCTTTTCTCTTACGTCCTCCGACAGTCGCCGCCTCTTCATATTCGTCACATATGGGGTATTAGACTTTGCTCCGAAGGAGTAGCTAGGCAACAGAATATGTTAACAATAAAGCTTTAACACATCCCACCCTCAAGGGGTGGTCCCCTCAGTCAATACCCTCCTACTTCCTGCAACCATATCCCAGTTTTAATGTCTAGCTTGTCAGGAGTGGCTGGCTCTCTCTGTGCTGGGACTTTCTGTCCCAGACTCTTTCTTCTTTTTAATATTTTGTTTGAGTTTTTCTCTCTACCTTTATTTAGCTGTTATTTTGTCAGCGTTAGTTAGTTCTTCGGACGAAGAGGATCATGCGGACTGGGTCTCGGGCTGATCCCCCTGGTCGCAGGTCGTGGGTCAGTGGCTTCCCAGTCTGCCATCGAGCGTTCAGCCAGGTAACGCTCCTGGCACAGTGAACGACCCATCCCTGTTCGGTGCAGGGATGATTGGTGAGGTGGCTACCTCACTGGACGCTGTGCGGTTTCTTAACCCCCATTTTGTGCGTCTTGAATTGCGACTCTCCCTGCCTCATGTGCAGCGGCTTGTTCGCCTGTGCGGGTCCCCCACGCCATGTGAGGTAAGTGTATCTATGTGGGGACCTGTCTGTCTGGGGGGGTGTCAGTCTGGGACTGTGTAACCTGCCTCTATTCACACTGCTTGTCTCCCTATCTCTCGGCTGCATGCTGTGGGCTGCAAGGGGGGGGGAGCTGTATGACACTGTGTGTGTCAGCATGGTCAGTGTGAGAAGCTGTGTGCTGTGGGGCATGTTTTTTTTGGGCATGTTTGGGCATATACAGCGATCGCTGCGGCGATCTGACATGTATTCCGATATTGGAATGTAATGTGTGTTTTAATGCACTGTGGAGCGGCGGTTTCGGCGCCAAACGACGCCATTTTGCCTACACCCGCTCCGGCCGCATGGTTTACATGCATGGCGGCCATTTTCTTGTAGCCTCCATAGGCTTACATAGAAGCGCCCTGGCAGCATCACTTCCTCTTTCCAGGAACACCGATCGAGGCAGCAGCAGCCGCGAGGGTCTCCTCAGGTTTTATCCTTCTGTTCTTGCTATCCATTGCCTGTGTTCAGTTTGCATATTCCCTGTGGGGGTCTCATTGTGCTTGAGTGTGGTGCGGTGGGCTGCGCTTGCCGCGCTTGCTTAAAAGGGGCAGTTAACCCTTGGTTGTCTGGCATTACAGGGGCAATGGATTCTCAGGAGGGCAAATTTCCTACAGTATTGGTGGAAAGCCAGGGGACCGCTGTTTCCCCCCCAGGGGGGTATTTAGCCACTATTGTGGCTGGCCTTGCTGCTCAGGTGCAAATGCTGGTGGCTGCTCAATCTACTAAAAGGCCCAGAGTTGCTCTTTCCTCTGATTCTGAGGGTGAAGGTGATGGGGCTGTTCTGGCAGGGGCCTCCTTATCGGGGTCCCGCTCCTCTCTTGATCTAGTGGGGTCTGAGGTGGAGGCTGAAGTTGAGGGGGTTGATAATTCTCCCCCTGGCTCGCCTGAAGAGCTTGCAATCATGGATGAGTTGATTGCTTCCATTAAGCAAACGCTGCGTTTGCAGGACGAAGTGTGTCCCCCCGCTGCCTTGGCGGCTTATGGGACGCAGAGGAAACGCAGGACGCCGCAGGTTTTTCCCTGCAATGCTGATTTTCAGCGCGCTGTTAAGGATCAATGGCGCGATCTGCGCAAACCTTTTGCGGTACCAAGTAAATTCAAGCTGCGTTATCCTTTTTCGCCTGCCACTGATGAAAGGTGGTGTGTGCCTCCACCAGTGGATCATGCAATTGCGGTTTTGAACAAAGCCACTGCGATTCCTGCAGAGGGTTCCCCTGTTTTCCGTGATGCCACGGATAGGAGACTGGAGTCTCTTGCCCGTCATACTTATTCTGTTACGGGTTCTATGCTTAAGGCTCTGTTTGCTTCTCTCATGGCGGCCCAGGCGATCGCAAGTTGGACGCAGATGCTTAGGCGCGTCCTAGTGGCCGACTCGGCCTCGCCGGCGACCCTGGATATGGTGGACCAGATCCACCAGGGTGTCATGTATCTGTGTGATGCGGACCTGGACCTGATTCCGTTGGCTGCACGTGTGCACAGCGTGGCGGTGTTGTCTCGCCGCCTGGTTTGGTTGAAATGTTGGTCGGTGGACCAATCTTCACGTAAGACCTTAGCCAATCTGCCTTATGATGGGTCTCGCCTTTTTGGGGAGTCCCTGGATGTGTTGATTAAGGGGATCACCGGGGGTAAGAGCACTCTCTTGCCCCATTTCCCCAAGGCTAAGGGGGCTTCTGGGAAGAAGCATGCTAATTTTCGGCCCCCTCAGGGGTCCTTTCGTGCCTTTCGGCCGCACTACAAGGGCAAACCGTTCAAAGGTCAAGGCTCTCAGAAGAAGCCCTGGTCTGGTAAACAGAAGTCCGGCCAATCCGGACCTGCAGCCCATAACAGTTCGGCCTGAAGGGGCGCCCTCACCCAGTTTTGGGGTGGGGGGACGCTTGCTCGGTTTTCTTCAGCCCTGGTTGGCCCGTGTGCGGGACAGATGGGTTCTGGAAATCGTTCGATCTGGTTACAAGATCGAGTTTCTCTCTCGGCCGGAGAGCAGATTTTTTCCCTCAAATCTTCAACTGTCTCCAGAGCGCTTGCGGGACCTGCACCTGGCGGTGCGGGACCTGAGGGCTCAGGGAGTGGTGGTTCCGGTGCCTCATCGGGACAGGTTTCGGGGGTTTTATTCCAATCTGTTCACCGTGCCCAGAAAGGAGGGCAAGGTTCGTCCGATTCTGGACTTGAAGGCTCTGAACCGCTCTGTGCGGGTTCGCAAGTTCCGCATGGAATCCCTGTGGTCGGTGGTGGCTGCCCTGGTTCCGGGGGAATTCATGGCCTCCATCGATTTGAAGGATGCGTACCTTCACATCCCCATATTCGAG
The DNA here is from genome assembly GCF_965119305.1 of Pelophylax lessonae. Taxonomy (NCBI): domain Eukaryota; kingdom Metazoa; phylum Chordata; class Amphibia; order Anura; family Ranidae; genus Pelophylax; species Pelophylax lessonae. The sequence goes on along the minus strand of NC_138773.1, from coordinate 144,356,134 downwards.
GGTCATCAGAGGTACCTTCGATTTGCCATTGCGGAGGATCACTACCAGTTCGTGGCGTTGCCCTTTGGTCTCGCCTCGGCTCCGCGGGTCTTCACCAAGGTGCTTGCACCGGTTCTGGCATTATTGAGGGCCCAGGGCGTTTCTTTCCTGGGGTATCTGGACGACATTCTGGTTCGGTCTGCGACCAGCCAGGGTCTGGAGGAGGACCTGTCTGTCACGATGCAAACTCTGCAGGAGTTTGGTTGGACGATAAATTTTCCAAAGTCGACACTGAGTCCGTCGGTTCGTCTCCCCTATCTGGGAATGATACTGGACTCGGTGCAGGCGAAGGTCTTCCTGCCGGAAGACAAACTCAGGACTCTCCAGGAGGAAGTCAGGTCCCTCAGGGACGTTCCGAACTCGTCTCTGCGGACGTGTATGAGATGTCTGGGATTGATGGTCTCGGCCTTCGAGGCGATTCCTTTCGCACAGTTTCACACGCGGGGTCTCCAAGCGGAGATCCTGTCCAGGTGGGACGGGCGACCTCAATCTCTGGATCTTCACATCTCGTTGAGTCTTCGCACCAGGGAAAACCTTCTGTGGTGGCTCCAGTCCCCGTTGGTGTCCGGGGGCAAGTCGTTTCGTCCGATCTCGTGGACGGTAATCACCACGGATGCCAGCCTGTCGGGCTGGGGTGGAGTTCTGGGCGTTCTGTCCGCTCAGGGGACTTGGTCGGAGGGGGAATCTTCCCTTCCGATCAACATTCTGGAATTGCGTGCGATACGTCTCTGTCTTCATCGCTGGACGGACCGGCTGCAGGGTTGCCCGGTTCGGGTGCAGACGGACAATGCCACGGCGGTGGCCTACATCAACCACCAAGGGGGCACCAGGAGTGCCCGAGCGGCTCGAGAAGTGGCCGACATCCTGTCTTGGGCCGAGACTCATGTCCCGGCGATAACGGCGGTTCACATTCCGGGAGTGGAGAACTGGCAGGCGGACTATCTGAGTCGCCAGACCCTGGATCAGGGGGAATGGTCTCTCCATCCGGCTGTCTTCCAGACGTTGTGCGCGAAGTGGGGTCTTCCAGATGTGGACCTGTTCGCGTCTCGCCTCAACAACAAGGTGAAGAGGTTCGTGGCAAGGACGCGCGACCCTCGGGCAGACGCGTCGGACGCGTTAGTGGCCCCGTGGCATCAGTACAGGCTGATGTACGCGTTTCCACCGATTCAGTTGCTGTCCAGGTTCCTTCGCAGGTTACACTCGGAACGCAACACGGTGATTCTTGTGGCACCGGACTGGCCTCGCCGGTCCTGGTACGCAGACCTCGTGAATCTGGCGGTCGACGCCCCGTGGCGTCTGCCTCTTCGAGACGATCTACTGTCTCAAGGACCGATATACCATCCTGCTTTACAGTCGCTGGCTTTGACGGCCTGGCTGTTGAGACCGAGGTCCTGAAGGAGAGGGGTCTCTCTCCGGAGGTCGTTCATACTTTAATCAATGCGAGGAAATCTTCCTCGGGGAAGGTTTATTACCGTACTTGGAAGGCCTATTTTGCCTGGTGTGAGTCCAGGGGGTTTTCACCCCGCACGTACTCGGTGTCCCGTGTGCTGTCTTTCCTTCAAACGGGTGTTGATCAGCGTTTGGCGCTGGCTACGATAAAGGGTCAGGTGTCTGCTCTGGCCGTTCTGTTTCAACGTCCCGTGGCTTCCAACCCATTGGTTGGCACCTTTGTTCAGGGTGTGCGGCATCTGGTTCCCCCGAGGCGGGATCCTCTGCCCCCTTGGGACTTGAATCTCGTTCTATCTGTGTTACAACGTGCTCCTTTTGAACAGATCAGGGAGATCTCGTTGTCTATGTTGTCCAAAAAGGTCGCCTTTTTGGTGGCGATCACTTCGGCTCGCAGAGTGTCGGAGCTGGCGGCTTTGTCCTGCAAGTCTCCGTACCTGGTTATTCATTTGGATAAGGTGGTCTTGCGACCTAATCCTTCTTTTCTTCCGAAACGAGTTTCGGACTTCCATCTTAATGAGGATATTGTCTTGCCTTCGTTGTGCACGAAGCCTAAACATCCAAAGGAGGTGAGATTGCACTCTCTGGATGTTGTTCGGGCGATAAGGGTTTACCTTAAATCGACTGAGTCTTTTCGAAAGACGGACTCCTTGTTTGTTCTTCCAGAGGGTCCTCGGAAGGGCATGGCGGCTTCGGCCTCTACCATCGCCAAATGGATCAGGCAGACCATTGAACAGGCCTATGCTTTGCAGGGGAAGGTTCCCCCTGTGCCTGTGAAGGCGCACTCTACTAGATCTTTGAGTACGTCTTGGGCCTGTCGTCATGGGGCTTCTGTAGCCCAGGTGTGTAAGGCGGCGACTTGGTCGACCGTGCACACTTTCACAAAATTCTACAAAGTAGATGTTCAGGCATCGGCGGATGCTTCCTTTGGCCGCAAGGTTCTTAGTGCGGCTGTTCCCTAGGGTCCATTGTTGGGGACTCCTGGCTGTTGGGATAAGTTTTGTATCCCCTGGTTTTTTTGTCTTTTCCTGGGTTGTTGCTCCTGTTGAGCACCTGTTTTTTGCTGTTGCCCAGCTGGTTTCCTTCCTTTGTAAGGTTCCTTCTTTGATGCGGAGACTGCGTTGCCTTTCGGCGCGGATGCGTTTCCCACCCCTCATGTTTGCACTGCTTTGGGACGTCCCCATATGTGACGAATATGAAGAGGCGGCGACTGTCTGAGGACGTAAGAGAAAACTGAATTTTTGTAAAATCTTACCTGTAAAATTCCTTTCTCTGAGTCCTCCGACAGTCGCCGCCCCCGCCCCTCTTTTGGGGTTTGATTGTATACTCTACTGCTATTCCACTAAAACTGAGATATGGTTGCAGGAAGTAGGAGGGTATTGACTGAGGGGACCACCCCTTGAGGGTGGGATGTGTTAAAGCTTTATTGTTAACATATTCTGTTGCCTAGCTACTCCTTCGGAGCAAAGTCTAATACCCCATATGTGACGAATATGAAGAGGCGGCGACTGTCGGAGGACTCAGAGAAAGGAATTTTACAGGTAAGATTTTACAAAAATTCCGTTTTGGCACAACAATTGATGTCAGGAAATTTTCCAGGGTCAACCACACCTCATCAACCACCACCTTAATTTGATATTTGTTTTAGTGTTTTGTGATATTTTTGTTATATATTAGTGATTTATACATGTGACCATTGGCCAAATTGTGGGGCCATTTCTATTTAAAATTTGAGGGTGGCAGGATATGATTTATTATTGTTTTTTTTTTTGGAGATGCAATACAATTATCTTGAAAATGATTAGTTTGTGTTTGATCTTTTGTTTTTTGGGAGTGTTGGTGGCCAAGTAAGGGCCCTGGTTAATGTAGGCGTTTCTACACACGTGCTTCTCTATCTCCAAACATATGGTTTAATTTCCATTTTCTAAACTCATTGTTCACATAATGACCCAATAAAAGGTCTCCCTTCAAATTTAGCCTCAAAACAAGTCTCATGGATAACATAAACCAAAGCCAACATGCTAACAATTACAGACCACACCACTCAGAATCGACCAAACAAATACAACACACAAGAGATTTGATGTGTACACCAAACAAACTAATTTTGTAAGAAAACATAAATATTTATTTTACTCCAAAATGTAGGTAAATAAAAATTTTGACCTTAAAAATATATTATTTCAATATATAGACTTCAAGAAACGTGGGTTGCAACGTGCAACATAAAAAAAAAAACATGGACAAAACATCAGTCCAATGGGGTGTAATTACGAACAAAGGGATCTTCAGGGTCAGGATCAGCCCCGCACCGCCGCTCCAAGAGGGCTATCCGAGCCGCACACCACCTTAGATGCCTAGTGGCCACCTCCACGGTGAGGTGGGTGTGCCCTGGGTAGAAAAAGACATGAAAAGTAGTTTGATGCAAAATTACCCAAACAAGGATTGTAATTAATGTGCCTCAACAAATATGCTTTGGAGTCTATTGGGTGGCTTTTCTCAACACTCTGCAAATATGATAAATTGCTGTTGTAAACCTTGAACTCAAACTTCCACAGCAAATTGTTCAAAAGGTTACACAAGATGGCTTGGAATGTTAGTAGCAGTTCCACCAAAGCTAAGTAAAAGGCTTTTCATGTCAACACAACCAAACATTTTGAAGAATGTAAGGTGTTGTGTTCAATTGGTCAACACAATACATGTGCACACATCTATCTCTATCACCATCGGAATTTGTGTAGAGTTCTCTCTCCCTCTTACTGTTTATAGATTGAAACAGACACATAGTAGAGACTCCCCATTGTAAGTTTGATGACGATTGGTGGCAGTAGTTGATCCCTCTCCTCCCCAGATCCCCTTTGCTCCATCACAGCTGTGTTAAGAGAGAATAAAAAGTTTCTCAAGGAATGGACTCACGCTAACAGTAGGTTAGGCAGTCATGAAAACGCTCTAACACCCACTCCTTCCCCCTCCACACTTCCCTGAAAGTTTTATTTAGACATTGATACGGTAGTGATGCTGATTTGTACAGTGCAAGCTTCATGCTTCTGGGTGAAGCTTGTAGCCTTAAGGATACGTACTCCATGCTTTTGTGCTGATTGTGTTTCTCAGATGTTGTTTCTGCCTCAGCCCTGCCTGTTCAAAGTGTTGGGAACATCTCCTTTTTGGATGGCTGGGCAAAACAAATCCGGTTAGACTTACCCGCTCTAGCTTTTTTGGGACGAGAGCAGTCATGATCCTCCTCTTAAAATGGCCACTGTACACCCCTCTAGGCACCTCCCTCCTGTTGATTGACCCCACAGCAGGCAGCTTGCTATGGAGGCACATGAGATGAAGCCAAGCACCCTGTGCCTGTTCAGGCACTAGGCTGTGAGCCAGCCTGGCCCCCCTCCCTTCCGATGGTCTCAATGATTTGGAGTGACAGCATCAGGAGGCAATCTTGGCATGCTGTCACCTCAGCTAAGGAGGAGGGGGAGTCCGGACCGGACAAGTGTTTGGGCGAAAATGTGGCCAGTAAGAAAATGGGCCTGGTAAGTCTAAGGGGGAATATGCACACCTATCACTTGGAATACTAATGCATAGAATGCATTCACATAAAGAACCTGCTGCCTTTAGAACTACTTGAAGCCTGATCGGGGACATACACATGTAGCATTTCTCCCCTTACTAAGTAGACACATTACAGCAAAAGCACACATAACTTACCATCAACAAGTTTTTTTGGGCCCACAGAGCCAGATGGCATTTGGTCACGAGAAGCTGCACAAAAATAACACATTGTGTAATGGAATGTGGGTCATTACCAGGGAAGAGCATTTATTAAAGGTTGTGAAACACACACAATGTTCAAGCCAAGCCACACACATTTTAAGTGTTGACTAAACCAGGACATGAGTTAATTAACATGGCCCCAAAGAATTTAGAGGTCCAAAGCATCCCATTTCCTTTGTAGGGAAACTAACACAAATTTAGACGAGGGTGGCTTGAGAAAGCTTAGAAATACTAACATGTCTAGTAATGCTCCCCAATACCACCTTCCAAACATGAAGGTTAAGCAATAGTGTTTCATGACCAACCTTCCTGTCACTTGTAGCAAAACTGCACTTGCTTTGACTACAACTTACATTATCACAGATACACATCATCCTAGCACACACAATACATGTGATAATCACATTTAATGTACTTACAGTCTAGTTCAGGGGAGCCGCACACAAATGTGGAGGAATCATCCTCCACCCCTGGAGTGGGGGAGGATCGGGGAGACCCATCATAGGGTGATGGTGTTGGAGATCCTAGAAACACAAAGACATGAATACAATCCTTGAACCACAGCTATTTTATAAAGGCACACAGAAAGTAGTCCCTAAACATTGAAGGTAGTAGTTACAGTGAACAGGGTAAGCAGCGGCCCCTCTTCCCCAGTCCTCCACAACAAACATCCTCAATGTCAGCTGCTACATAACCTCAATGGCAAAATATATCTATTACAGCCCTTATATTTACCAGGACACATTGAACACACAAACACATGTAGAATACTTACTTGCCATTTGAGGAGTGCTGAGGGACGATTCAGGCTGGTCCTGCCCACCCACTTCCTCCTGGTCCTGCCCCGGGTCCATATTACTTGGCCCTGCCTGCTCAGGCTCCTCTCTCGCTGAAGCTACATCAACCACAAAAGAAAACAAAACAATCATTCCTCCAAGTTAGACCTAATACACAACACACCAGCACATCCACATTACTTACAGTGGGCCTGAGAAGGCTGAGCCTCCAGATCCTCGTCACTGGTTTCTAAAAAAATCAACATCACAATTTAACCCACTATTTGTGGAGACAAATAGCCATCAACCTCTCATCATGCTAGCACCATACTCAATGCCCCTACAATTCAGAACCTAGAAGTGCACTTACACCAATGAGATGCATTGAGCATGTTTTAAAACAGGAGGGCACCATGCAAATTAAGCGGTCGCCTAAGGCCTCGCACCTACAGGGGCCTTGCGGCCAGTGGCGGAGCACCAACATTTCGAAGGGCGCAGTCAGGGAAATCGCCCAAGTAAAAGATTGCTTTCAATCCTCGGATCTAAAATTTTCAGCAGTGTGCTGCAGTCCCTTCACTGCATCTGCCAGGTGTCTGTTGTCCGCTGACACTTACTCCTCCTTCCATGTTTAGAAACAGGAGGCCAACATCCATTCACAATGGGTCACCCCCCCCCCCCCCCCCCAATATCATGTGTTCACTCTGCAGTCACATTAGTGTGAGTTCCAGAAAGCGGATGATAAAGTTTGTTAATCTGCCCTTGATTGTACACATTGACCATGTAAAGTTTCATTTATGAACATCTACCTAATTCACCATGGACACATCTACACACTTTTCATGTATTATACAATGACTTTGATTTGTCAATATTGCTTAGACACCTCCACTCCTGAGTAGTTTGGTGTTACCATGTGTATCAGGTGTGGATTTTTTACATGTTCCCAATACATGTGTAATAATAATAATAATCTCTCACTTACAGGTGGTTCTAAAATGGCTGCCGCATATTTAATGAACCATGTGCTTGTGGGGGGAGGGGGGGGGTGCAGCCATGTGTGGATGACCTCACTCAAAGTGACCTGATGAGTGGACAAGAGGTATGACCACATCCTGTGGGCGTTCTCTTGTGCACAATACTATAAAAAAGGCTTAATTTGCATGAGAAAGCCTCTTTTCGATCACGCTCACTCCTTGGAGGGTCACACAGAGAAAAGATCCATGATGTAGCCTTGCTTGTTTGTTCGTTTGGAAGGTTGGCTGTTTGGAAACATGCGGCCAAGACCCCTTTGTTGCAGAGATCTATTGGACGCTGTTACAACTACCAAAAGCTAAGTATTATGTTTAAAGTGTATTTGTTCATGGTAACTTTTCTGTGTAAGGGAGCTTTATGTATTATGATGTCCAGTAATGGTAACTTTTTAAGATGTTTAAGGAAACTTTGTGTTTATGATGTCCAGTAAAGTTTTGTTTTATGTTTTTTATCAAAACTGCTCTTGGTGCCTGCTTTCATTCTAAATATTCACGAGATATGTCAGTGGCTGTCCAGTATACCTGAATTATAAATTTTGTTGTTATTCACCATTTGATACAACTGGCGTAGTCGGCAGGATACTGCATGGTCACTAAATATAGAATATTTGGATGAAATACGTTATATAGAGGGTATGTGAGCATCCATCAAATTGCTGCTAGAGTGAGCAGTTTAGTGGATGAGCCCTAAGCACAGTGTTATTCATTTGATTGCTGCTAGAGTGAGCAGTTTAGTGAATAAGCCCTAAAAACAGTGTAATAAGAGGGTGTATGAGTAGTGTCCATTAGATTGCTGCTAGTGTGAGCAGTTTAGTGGATAAGCCCTAAGGACAGTGTTATAGAGGGTGTGTGAGCATCCATCAAATTCAGAGGCGTAACTAGAACCTTCAGGGCCCCGGTGCAAGAAACCATGAAGGGCCCCCCCCGGACCCCTGGCCGGGGCCCTACCCTTCAAGCCCGGGGCTCTTCCCACTGATCCTGGGGCCCTTTACTCCGCTTGCGAGGCCCTTTATTGCGGTCCCACAGCGGGTCCCTTTCACAAGTTCTGCAGTGGGCCCCCTTCCTGCCATCTTGGGGCCTCCCCACGGTGGTGGAATGCCAGGGCCCGGTTGCAAGTGTGACCTTTGCGATCCTGGAAGTTCACCCACTGGTGTCAGTAGTTTTTATTTTTTGGTATTTTAATTGTATCATTTTTTATCATTTTATTTTATTTTTTTACAATGTCACTGACTATGACTCTGTCCATTTAGAGAAGCAAGGAGCTGGTAAATTACATATTTACCGACCCCTTCCTGGTTCTCTATTGTGACACATCCCCTGCAGCAGCCGGCAGGAAAGGGGAGGGATCACAGTGGGGGGGGGGGCCCAGGGGAGCACACAGGGGCCCAGAGACAGCAGAACACAAGTGAACTGGATAGGAGGAGTGGCGGGGGCAGCATACAGAGGATCCAATCTCCTCTATTTTCTTTCTGCAGCTACAGGAGGAAAATAGAGGACAGTGATTTCTCTACATGCTTCCCCCGCCTCCCCTCCTATCCAATGCTGGGCCCCCTGGAGCATTGGGCCCGGTTGCAATCGCAACCCCTGCAACCCCTGTAGTTACGCCCCTGATCAAATTGCTGCTAGAGTGAGCAGTTTAGTGGATGAGCCCTAAGCACAGTGTTATTCATTGGATTGCTGCTAGAGTGAGCAGTCTAGTGAATGAGCCCTAAAAACAGTGTAATAAGAGGGTGTATGAGTAGTGTCCATTAAATTGCTGCTAGTGTGAGCAGTTTAGTGGATAAGCCCCAAAGGACAGTGTTATAGAGGGTGTGTGTGTTATATTCATTAAATTGCTGCTAGTGTGAGCAGTTTAGTGAATAAGCCTTGAGCCAGGACAATACACTAAGATTGTGATTGATTTTGCATTTCTGTTCCCCCTGAGAGTAGAGATGCATAGTCTTTTTAAAAAAAACAAGAAAACAGGAGGTAAGGAATCAGTTTCTAAATATGGGGCGATTCCTACCTGGGTCTGTTCTGGGTACTGGAAACCCATTGCAGAGGAATTGATTAAATATGCTGCTCCAATCTATCCAGACCTTGGTACTGAACTGGGTACACAGGCTTTGCGTTTAGATTTGAGCGTATATTCAAAAAAGGAGCGGAAAGCCGCTGCCACTACGGGGTGGTTGGTCGTGCAGGCCTTTTGCAGCGAGGTGCAGAAGAATGAAGCGCTTGAGAAAGAGTTGCAGGAAGTGAAAGAGATGTTGGTTCAAAGTAATGCACGTCGAGTAGTTGCTAGAGAGGATGTGTCCTGTTCTGATGGTAGTGGTGATCTGAATGAGTGTCAGGCATGCCCGATAATCACACATCAGAGAAAAGGTAAAATAAATTGTGAGCATGGTGGAGAGAATGGTTTGCGGAATAGTGCTTGTGATGAACTGAATGAAGTGGAAAAAGGACCTACTCAAATTGAGCCCAAGGAGCAGCTTGCAGTGGTGACCGAAGACACTGCAAGCGAGGTAAAGTATTTAGGTAAAGTTAAACCTGCTGTGGCTTTGAAGTGTGTTCAAACTTCTTTAGGCAGAGATGCCACAAAGGACAAAGGCCCTAAGCCTGCAAGGAAGACAAGGCCTATGGTCTCCAGAAGAAACATGTGGACTGATTTACTTAAGGCAGGGGTTCCTAGAGAGAAAATAGATGGGCTCCCTACACCAGCTTTGTTTAAGAAGTGGGAACAAGTGAATGGGAATGGTTTATTCAGCCACATTAAGTGTTTCTGCTGTCATAGAATGGGGCATTTTGCTAGGTACTGCCATGCTGTGACGATTGGACAACAGCAGGCTAGTATTCGCAGGACAGTACGGAGAGACACGCAAGTTTATTCCTTTCGTTGGAAGTCAAAGCCTTTCAGTGAAAATGTAACCAGGCAACAGTGGGCACCCTATAACAGTTTTGCAGTTAAATGTGAGCAGTGAGCAATGTTTTTTGGCACAGGTGGAAGGAACATATAATCCGCTTTGTCTCTAATTCTATTAAGGTACCGAGCATCGAGAGGTGGACCAGAACCAAACCGGATGGGGTGGGACAGACCAGAAGATGGGAACCTGAGGAAGATGCAGATGATTTCCTGATGGTGGCTTAATTGGAGTAGACTTACTTTCATCATTTACCAGGAGGAGGACAAGGAACTTTCATCATTTGGGATTTTCTTTCCACAGACTGCCAAGGACATTGCTAACCCTATTCAAAGTTTGAAGATTCACATGCTATAGTCAACAGGTGGTATGTGCTGCCATGGTTTATTTGTAGTGACTTTGTTGCCATAATATGGAGTTTCAATTTTCAGGCCATAAATTCTTGCAAGCTATGGCCCTCCCCATTGACATGCAAATAAACCAGTCTGATTGGTTTAGGAGCAAAAGGAACAAGTCTGGTTTTAGATTTGATAGAATTTTAAGAAGTTTTTTTTTTTTTTTTTTTTTTTTTTTATTGCATACACATTGTACATGCTTAAGATAATTAGCTTGTGCATGTTGTAGGCATATTTTTTGTAAAGAAGTAGAAATGTATGTAATTGTTTGTAATGTTGGTAATTATTGCAAATGTATGGGATCAACAGGTGGATTGTATCAGTTGTGGATTTTTTACATGTGTAATAATAATCTCTCACTTACAGGTTTTTCTAAAATGGCTGCCGCATATTTAATGAACCATGTGCTTGTGGGGGGAGGGGGGGGGGTGCAGCCATGTGTGGATGACCTCACTCAAAGTGACCTGATGAGTGGACAAGAGGTATGACCACATCCTGTGGGCGTTCTCTTGTGCACAATACTATAAAAAAGGCTTAATTTGCATGAGAAAGCCTCTTTTCGATCACGCTCACTCCTTGGAGGGTCACACAAAGAAAAGATCCATGATGTAGCCTTGCTTGTTTGTTCGTTTGGAAGGTTGGCTGTTTGGAAACATGCGGCCAAGACCCCTTTGTTGCAGAGATCTATTGGACGCTGTTACAACTACCAAAAGCTAAGTATTATGTTTAAAGTGTATTTGTTCATGGTAACTTTTCTGTGTAAGGGAGCTTTATGTATTATGATGTCCAGTAATGGTAACTTTTTAAGATGTTTAAGGAAACTTTGTGTTTATGATGTCCAGTAAAGTTTTGTTTTATGTTTTTTATCAAAACTGCTCTTGGTGCCTGCTTTCATTCTAAATATTCACGAGATATGTCAGTGGCTGTCCAGTATACCTGAATTATAAATTTTGTTGTTATTCACCATTTGATACACCATGTTTCTCTAACACAGTTCAGCATGAAGTGTTAGATAACTACATACAAATACATAGGTTCAAACAAATGCAACAACATTATTAGTCCTGATCACTAACCCCCATAAATTAGATATTTGACATTTCTACAATTAAAATGTTTCTACTTACCATCCACAATTCTGAGCTGCTCTAGTGGCTCGCTCTCCGGGATGACATACTGCAGTGTGGCCGTCCTCCTCCTCCCCTTCTTCACCAAAAACACCACCGATTGTCGTCCGTTCGCTTTGGCTAGAAGCAGAAGATAAAGAAGAACCAAATAAAAGACTAATGTACATAGTAGTAATAAAGGTTGTGAAGAGACACTTGATGGCGGTAGGAAAGGTAGGGGCCAAAGGGAGGGGGGAGGGGGGGGGGCGTTGTTGCATACCTACCCAAAAATTATTAACCTATCTGGTCACATGTAATGTCTATCTTTACTTACCGGAGATTTGTGCCACAGCCTTTCGCAGCAGCCTGGGTGAGCGCCTCTTCGCGTCACTCCAAGCCCGCTGCAGATGCACAAAAAGGGCACGGAACTTAAATCTCCGCCACAGCCTCATCCGGACACGACACATGATGCTGTGTTTTTGGTGAAGATGCATGTTGAGGTTATCATAACCCCAGAGGAGGAGGAGCTGTGGAAAGAGCAATGTATGTTTGAGTCAAACTATGTCCAACAAAGTTAATCATTCCAAAAACATGCTAGATCGTCTTTTAGATATTGTAGAAAAAAGAATCCCATTTCTGGAGATACATATACATCGATGTCCAAATCTAGCTCCATGACATAGGTTGACCCACACTGGTGATTACCTCAACATGATGTTGCCATTATTTAAATTTTCCATTCAATACACACCTCAAAGTATCATAGCAACATGTGGAGGCTTATACACATCACCATGGCTAGTGTATGGGGAGGGGGGGGGGGCTGTTTTATTTGCACATAGGCAGAAGGCACATTACTAATCTGACAAGCAGATCCTGTCTCCACCCCCCACAAAGAAAAGTCTACTAAGTACTTTAGTTATGTGTTAATTACCACAAAGCCTCGTACACACTATACAACTTTTGTTAGATTTCCTTTTAGATTTACCTTCAGCTATGTAGTACAAGGGCCTGCCTGATTGCATACAAATTTAAAGTGTTTAGATTTGACCTCATATTATATGTTTTTGGTAAATCTAAAGGAAAAAATCTATAGACCATTGTATAGTGTGTATGGCCCATTACTTCCCAAAAGCTAGACAAACAAGAAAGGGCACAATCTCTATTGTTGTTGCCTTCTAAAATTATTAAAAAAAATTTATTTTTGAGGTGTTTTATCATGTACATGCTAAAGTGACTCTTTACACATCTTGGAATATGTACAAATGGAATTTGTGGAATCACATGTTAGAGCTAACATCGAAGTCTCGACACAAACATATGTTATTGATCAAGCAAATTATGTGTTGATGCCCTTTTCACACTGGGATGACTTGTGTGATTACTTAGGCTGCCCATACACAATACAAATTGAATATAATTGGCATAACAAATTAAGGCCCGTACACACGTAGCGATTGTCGGCCGTAAATATTCGGCCACTGACCGATCGGCCGATTGTCGGCTTGTTAGTATGATGCTTCCGACAACCGACTGCGACTTTTCGGCCGAACAGAATCTGGTGTGCAGGCTTTAAATTTTTTGTTGACCAACACCAGAACGGCCGATTGTTCCTCAGTTAGTACAGAATTCGGCCGACAAACAGCAGATGAGCAAGACTGGGCATGCTCAGAGAAGAAAAAACACACGGAAAGTTAACCATCACATGATATCACTTCTGCAGTCGGCTGTTGTTGGCCGACAAAATTCGTGTGCAGTCTTTAGCCCTTTTCAAGCGACAGGACAGCACCGGACAAAAGAGGGCCGATCGTTTCGGCCGACATTTGGTACGTGTGTACGGGGCTTTAGGATAAATTTAATGTGGCCTATAATCACAGGCCTATAATCACAGTCAAATCACACAGAATCCTTTTTTGTGGTCCACAGCAGAATTGGATTGCATAGTGGTTCACAGCAGTGCATTCCGATTCCTGTTCGACCAGAATAATCCCAAATCAATCGCATCTGTGGGTGTTTTTAACTTGCAGTGGACACCCCCATGGATTCACATATAGCAGTGTGAGATGCATGTGCTGGGAATGCGATCCATGAGCACGCAGGCAACTTGGTTTGTTATCACATCAGTATCAAGTGAACACACACTCATGTATTGCCTTTTTTGGCCGATTTCTCGAATGCAATCCTTTGAAGACATGTCCAGTCCAGATTTTATTGATCACTCAATCCATCTCAGGTGAACTAATTAGCTGCTGTTTGCACATCCAACTCTTAGCAAAACCTATCTACCACCAGAGCTTGCAGTGTGTATGTATGTCTACCTCAAAATCTTGTTTCTCTTTATTTAGGGAATATCATGTTTATAACCTTGCATCTATGAAAAGGCGCAATCCATTTGTCTTTATCTAGACAGATTCCAAAACGTCTTAGCAATATGTATTTGATATTTGTTTGTAAAATGTTGAGCACATGTAATATCAAGCTATTTTCTCTCTCTCTCTCTCTCTCTCTCTCTCTCTCTCTCTCTCTCTCTCTCTCTCTCTCTCTCTCTCTCTCTCTCTCTCTCTCTCTCTCTCTCTCTCTCTCTCTCTCTCTCTCTCTTTCTCTCTTTCTCTCTTTTTTCTCTCTTTTTCTCTCTTTTTTCTCTTCTTTTTCTCTCTTTTTCTCTCT